>NC_058080.1:30336116-30636116 GCF_014858855.1 Bufo gargarizans | reverse complement strand
GGCTCATTTTATTACGGCACAGGTTGCAAACTACTATTCTTTTGTCATCCGCACTATTCTCTAAAAAGGGCCAGACTGAGGAACATCTACCCCTTGGCAAGGGAGATTTCCGCAAGGGGGTGCTCCGTGCAACAGTCGCATGCCTGTTTGGCGTGGCCAGCCTTCTCCCTTATGCCACCCCACTGCCTCTATAATAATGGTCTGGGGTGTTTTTTCCTTCAGTGGAACAATGGAGCTTCAGGAAGTGCAGGGGCGTCAAACTGCCGCTGGCTATGTCCACATGTTGCAGAGAACATTCCTCATGACTGAGGGCCCTCGTCTGTGTGGTAACAACTAGGTTTTTCAACATTACAACGCTACAGTACACAATGCCCGCAGGACAAGGGACTTTTTCCAGGAGAATAACATCACTCTCTTGGCCAAACCTGCGTGTTCCCCTAATCTAAATCCAATTGAGAACCTTTGGGGATGGATGGCAAGGGAAGTTTACAAAAATGGACAACAGTTCCAGACAGTAGATGGCCTTCGTGCGGCCGTCTTCACCACTTGGAGAAATGTTCCCACTCACCTCATGGAAACGCTTGCATCAAGCATGCCGAAACAAATTTTTGAAGTGATAAACAATAACGGCGGAGCTACGCATTACTGAGTTCATGTTTGGAAGTTGAATTTCTGTTTTGGGGGGGGGTTTAGTTTTTTTTTGGAGGTGTGGTCCTAAACTTTTGATCAGCTGAAAAACAGCCTGTTTCAGTTTATTCGTTGTTTTCATTAAATTGAATGCTCAAAAAATGTTTTGTCTCACTCCCATTTCTTCTTGTTGCATGTTGAAGCTCTACTTGGAACCTTGTTAAGATCCAGCCATGATAAATATGATTTTTTCCCATTTTTCAAGTGGTCTTAAACATTTGATCAGGACTGTATTGTTTATTGCGTGGGCACATTAGCATGTATATGACGTCCGTGGAATTACATGTCAGGCAGTCGTTGATGTGATGGCTGAATGTGTTTTGTGTTGAACGGACTTCTGTTGTTTTCTTGGGGAATTTGGTTATTTTGCAATTGCTGCAGAAACCACATCTATGGAACCGTTTTATTGATAGCCAATTGTTCGCGATTCCTTTCTTTTTTTGTTTAACGGTTGGTGCTGTGGCGAAACCAACCTCGCCACTGGGTTTTGGAGGGGCCTGTTTGCCAGCCTCTTGCCTCAGGATTATGGCCCATACTAACTTTGAAGGAGAAGACAGACCGGCCGCACAGCTTAAATCTGTGGAACTGTTATGGGCAGGAAAGCCATGCTCGCGGCCGGCCATATGTGACTTCCATGGAATTTGGTATCCCCTGCTCGGATCTGGGTGATTTTTGGATATGTTGTTCACCCAGATCAGAGCTATCAATGGATGTATACATTATGGGGAAATGTAGTGTTTTGAGGTGTTTTCTGTGTTTTGGGAAAAATGTGTGGTTTCTGTCTGTGAGTGATTAAGTTAGCCCATTATGCTTGGTAATTGTATTACAGGCATAGCCCAATATGTTTTGGTAATTGTATTTTGTTGATTGCGTCAAAGACAATGCCAGTGTGTTTGTTAATTGCATCTCAGACAATGCCAGTGTGTTTGTTAATTGCGTCTCAGACAATGCCAGTGTGTTAGTTAATTGTGTCTCAGACAATGCCAGTGTGTTTGCTGAATAGGGTTAGTTTTGCGTTTAAACTGTACAGGATTGGCTGCTATGTCATGTCATCAGTATGTCATGTGTATATAAGTCAATGCTGTGTGTTCAATAAAGAGTTGCTGTTTTACATTCAACATAGAGCCTCATCTCATGTGTGTGGGGATTGCTATACGTGTATACTCCCCTGGCTATTACTTCTAGTTCTTGTAAGAGCTGTTCCTGTTCCTGGTTCCTGTGGTGGTATCGGTGTCGAGCGGAGTGCTTGGAGTCCTCGGGAGCCTCTGGGAGCATCAATCAACGGAGGTACGCAGTCGGGGTGTCAGGAGATCCTTTACATTGGTGGCAAGCGGTGGGATCGTTCCCACAGCCAGAAGGACAGCTACAGGAGACACCATTCCATGGATTTTACAATTTGAGGGCAACGCATGTCCTAGTACAGCGACCCTGACAGCACCAGAATGGAAACAGCAGTGGAGTACGATGAGGGTGTAATGGATGACCGAGATACAGCCCGCAAAGGCATCTGGTACCAGGCACTGGGTATTGTGGAGTATCTGCGGGACGAGAGACTCCCCACAGAAGACCAGTGGTTACAGAAGCGAGTAGCCCTGCGAATGCCCTTCCTGGGAGAGCAGCCCTGGGAGGAATGGGTAAATGAATTGGAACTCCTAGCATGGCACTGGGAGCATCCATCAATGGAGGTACGCAGTCGGGGTGTCAGGAGATCCGTTACAGGTGCTATTTTGATTCCTAAGTTGGGTGCTTTTGTACAATTTTTGGTGTGGTGTTCAATAGTGGGCCAATGATTTTGTCTTTTAATAAGTGGTGCCAGTGTTTGTTGATAATTTTTTCGATTGTTTTGTGTCGTGTGTTGTAAGGTAAGATGAGTCGCATTTCTTCATTTGGTTGTGTGGATTTTGTCAGATTTTCTTGATCTCTAAAGAATTCTTGTCTATCCGTTTTTCTAACTTTTTCTAATGAGTTGTTGATTATTTTCTCTGGATATGTTTTTAACTATAAATCTTTGTTTCATGTGTGTTGCCTCTTCCTCAAATTTTTTATTATCCATACAATTGCGTTTAAGATGTCTAAATTGGCTTGTGGGCATTGGTTAACCATTTTCGGAGATGGTAGCTGGAAAAAAGGATGTGACAGTTTTTCATGATGGGTTTTTGATATGTGCTGCATGTGAGTTGAGTGTCATTAATTTTGATCAAAAGGTCGAGAAATTCTATTTGTGTTTTGATAATTTTGTTTGAGAATTTTAGTTTGAGGTTATTTGTATTTATGTTTTCTAGAAAGGATTGTAGTGCGGTATCAGTGTCTTGCCCGATGAATATGATGTCGTCTATGTACCGTTTTCAGAGCACCAGACTGCCCCCCATGAGTGGTTACACAACATCTTCTTCCTATTGGGACATGAAGATGTTGGCGTAGCTAGGGACAATCCTGATGCCCATGGCAGTAACTCTTGTTTGTAAGTAATAGTCTGATTCGTATACAAAATAATTGAGTGTAAGTATGTATCGAACTCCAGTGATGATGAAGTCAATTTGTTCCTCTTTTAGTTGTTTGATGTTTGTTAGGTGTTTTTTGAGTGATTGGATTCCTTTTTCATGGTCTATAATGGTGTAAAATGAATTTACATCTAATGTGCCTAAGGTCCAATTTGGTTGATAGTCCAGTGTTTCAAGGATGGTAATTATTTCGGTGGTGTCTTTTATGTAAGAGGGGATGATTTTAACGAATAGTTGTAATACACTCACCTAAAGAATTATTAGGAACACCTGTTCTATTTCTCATTAATGCGATTATCTAGTCAACCAATCACATGGCAGTTGCTTCAATGCATGTAGGGTTGTGGTCCTGGTCAAGACAATCTCCTGAACTCCAAACTGAATGTCAGAATGGGAAAGAAAGGTGATTTAAGCAATTTTGAGCGTGGCATGGTTGTTGGTGCCAGACGGGCCGGTCTGAGTATTTCACAATCTGCTCAGTTACTGGGATTTTCACGCACAACCATTTCTAGGGTTTACAAAGAATGGTGTGAAAAGGTTAAAACATCCAGTATGCGGCAGTCCTGTGGGCGAAAATGCCTTGTTGATGCTAGAGGTCAGAGGAGAATGGGCCGACTCATTCAAGCTGATAGAAGAGCAACGTTGACTGAAATAACCACTCGTTACAACCGAGGTATGCAGCAAAGCATTTGTGAAGCCACAACACGCACAACCTTGAGGCGGATGGGCTACAACAGCAGAAGACCCCACTGGGTACCACTCATCTCCACTACAAATAGGAAAAAGAGGCTACAATTTGCACAACCTCACCAAAATTGTACTGTTGAAAACTGGAAAAATGTTGCCTGGTTTGATGAGTCTCGATTTCTGTTGAGACATTCAAATGGTAGAGACCGAATTTGGCGTAAACAGAATGAGAACATGTATCCATCATGCCTTGTTACCACTGTGCAGGCTGGTGGTGGTGGTGTAATGGTGTGGGGGATGTTTTCTGGGCACACTTTAGGCCCCTTAGTGCCAATTGACCATCGTTTAAATGCCACGGGCTACCTGAGCATTGTTTCTGACCATGTCCATCCCTTCATGACCACCATGTACCCATTCTCTGATGGCTACTTCCAGCAGGATAATGAACCATGTCATAAAGCTCGAATCATTTCAAATTGGTTTCTTGAACATGACAATGAGTTCACCATACTAAAATGGCCCCCACAGTCACCAGATCTCAACCCAATAGAGCATCTTTGGGATGTGGTGGAACGGGAGCTTCGTGCCCTGGATGTGCATCCCTCAAATCTCCATCAACTGCAAGATGCTTTCCTATCAATATGGGCCAACATTTCTAAAGAATGCTATCAGCACCTTGTTGAATCAATGCCACGTAGAATTAAGACAGTTCTGAAGGCAAAAGGGGGTCCAACACCGTATTAGTATGGTGTTCCTAATAATTCTTTAGGTGAGTGAATTTTGTCAATGTATTGTGATAAATTTGATGTTATTGAACCTATTCCAGAAATTATTGGTCTTCCTGGTGGTGTGGTTGGATTCTTGTGGATTTTTGGTATGCAGTACAAAGCTGGTGATCCTGTTTGAGTTGTTATGAATTTATATTCTCTTTCCAATAGGATTCCTTTTTCTTGTTCTGTGTTGCAAAGGTCTATTAGTTTTTTTGTTGAATTCTTATGTGGGGTTGAATTCTAGTTTTCTATATGTTTCTTGATCAGATAGTTGGCGTCTACATTCATAGTTGTACATGTCGGAGTCTAGTAGGACTATGGCTCCTCCTTTATCGGCTGGTCTTATTGTAATTTCTTCCATTTCCTGTAGTTGTTTCATGGCTTCTTTCTCTTTTTTTGTTAAATTGTTAGTAGTTGGGTGTTTCTTTAGTTTTCTAATGTCTAGTTCTACCATGGGATGGGAAATATAGTTCTGGCTGTGTTACCAGCACCTATATCTCCTCTCCCCAGGGGGCTCCCACTCCCCTCCCAACTAACAACACTACAGACAACACATGAAGCTACTACAAGACAACAAAAACATTTCAAACACATAAAGATAAAAATAACCTTAAAAGTAACAAAAACAAACAAAAAACACAAGAAAAACAAAAAATGCAAACAAACCGCAAATAAAACGCATGTGCGTTTTTATGACTAACAGTCAGCCACTACACATCTCATCAACAACAACCAAGAAAAAGATAAAAAAAATCACCACAAGAGGATACATCTACATCTTAAATACAAAAAAACACCAAAAAACACAAATAAATACATCAAAACCACACACAACACATATCCAATAGAAAAGAACTACAAATATTAAAAACCGCAAACAAAACGCAGTAAAAACACATGTGTCTTATGATCAATATTCAAGTACCACATACCCTACCAAATACAAAACAAGAAAAGATCAAGTAACCAATACACACAAACCCTCCAAAAAACGCACTGGAAACCAATTCACGTCTCTTATGAGATAACCAATTCACAAAAAAATTGCACACACACAAAAAAATCGCAAACACAAATATTGAACAAATGACAAAAAATCTCCATTCAAAGATTCCAAAAACCCACGACACAAAAAAAATAAATAAATCGAGACATCAAGGCAAATACAAAATTGCTTTCGAATAGATCAACCCTAAATGTTCTGGAATAGAACAACACTTCCAAACACCCCCATTCATGCGATTATCACTGCAATTTATCCAACAACACAAACAAATACCAAATTCGACAAAATCCAATCCGGATCTTCGAGATCACCCAATCAGACAATCGCAACACCCACTTTCAGCAAAACTGCTTTAAATACCCTCACAAGTTCCAGTACCTCACTACAAGCCACTGAGGAAGTAACAGATTAAAAAAAGCTCCGAAACGCATCTAATAAAGGAACTCGAGGGTCATATACATTTATTCCTATTTCCACCTTTTTTTTCTTATATAATTTCCACATCCGTTTTTTGGGGAAATCGTTCGAATTATCTTTCGAAAACCTTAAACCTTAAGAACCAGAAAGCGGATAACCAATTGCGATTCTACACTCCAAAAGCGAAATCCCGCCCGAAACTTAGGGACCAATCGCAACCACCGCCAGGAGTGACGTGTTACCCCGCCCTGTCACGTGAGATGCCACAACACACCCACAATAGACCACGTGGGATGCCTCGTAGGTTCCTGCAGGGCAAAGAAAGCGATCGGACGAGCGGAACAAAACACAGCAAATTGGTAAAGTACGATCTACTAAACATTTTTTAACCGACTCAAAGTGAAAATATACATCACTCCCAATTCTATTTTTCTATTTTTATTGTATTTTTATTTTTATCTTCACTTTTCACATTGCAAGTTTTTTACAACACATGAAACAATTTTTATGACTTTTTATGATTATCACAAGACTGCCATACGAATTCCTCTACAAATTCCTTTGAAGCCTAACCCCCTTTTTTTTTGTTTATATGCACATATCCTCACTGAAGTTCACACACTGCACCGAAGTTCTACCAAAAATGCACCGAAGTTCCACCCAAAATAGCTGCATTTGAAATACAGCCATTTTGGGCAAAGATATCTTTAATTCAGGCCTACAGTGGGTCAGGCCGTGTGAGATACACCCTCTACATACAGGGGTTTTTATTTCAGGTATTTGAAATACAGCCATTTTGGGCAAACAAATCTTTAATTGAGGCCTAGTCTGGTTCAGGCCATGTGAGATACACCCTTTACATACAGGGGTTTGAATCACGTATTTGAAATACAGCCATTTTGGGCAAACATATTTTTAATTGAGGCCTAGTCTGGTTCAGGCCATGTGAGATACACTCTTTACATACTGTCGTTTTATTCTACTATTAATTAAACACCCATTTAGGGCAAGAATCTTAAATTGCAGCCTAGTCTACATCTGTATGTGTGAGATACACCATTTAAATACGGTGGATCTATTCTGCTATTAAAAAAACACCCATTTAGGGGAAGGTCCTAAATTCGAGAAATATGAGAAGAGAGTCAAATAAGGGAAGTGGCCCAGGTCGTGGTGCTGCTGGTGGAGCTCCTGTTGCACGGAGAGGACGTGGTCAATCTGTGCCAGCTACACACTCAAGTTAAACCCCTTTCTCATGTGCGAGTAGGTGACAGACCCTGCAGCGGTATTTGGTCGGGCCTAATGCAGCTCTACGAATGGTGAGGCAAGAATAAGTATAGGCGATAGTAGATTGGGTTGCTGACAGTGGATCCAGTTCCTTCACATTGTCTCCCACCCAGTCTCCTGCCGAAAGACCACAGTTGGCACCTGCAGCCGATGTTCATCAGTCTTTCACCTCATCCCCTTGCAAATCAGCCAAGCAGACTGAGCCCCAAGTCATGCAGCAGGATCTTCTGCTTTTTGATGATCCTGTTAGCAGGGTTTCCCAGGGCCATCCACCTAGCCCTGCCCGAGAAGTGGAAGAGATAGAGTTCACCGATGCTCAACCACTTATCTTTCAAGATGAGTACATGGGAGGACCATCGCAGCACGTCTCGGATGATGACGAAACACAGGTGTCAACTGCTTGGGCTTTCAATCGTGTGCAGACCGAAAAGAAAGGCAGGGGTGAAGACTGGGTGGAAGATGATGTGTAGGACGATGAGGTCCTCGACCCCACATGGAATCAAGGTCATGTGAGTGACCTATGTAGTTCGGAGTAAGAGGGAGCAGGGTGCAAAAGCGGAGCGGCCATCCTCTAGACAGTACGCCTGCTACTGCCCACCGCAGCAAGGGATCGAGCACACCAAAGCCAGCTCCAAGGAGTTCCCTGTCGTGGCAGTTCTTCAGACAATGTGCTGACGACAAGATACAAGTGGTTTGCACGCTGTGCAATCAGAGCCTGAAGCGAGGCATAAACGCTCTCAACCTGAGGACAACCTGCATGACCAGGCATCTAGGGGGGTAGTTGTTTTAATGTGCAGTCTCCTCCTTCATAGTGAATAAACTGTGGTTGTCCGCATGGACTAACAATTAGCACAGTTAGCAATCAGTCAGTCCTGTTACACACCTACTAGTGTCTGCCTAACTTGCAGTGCTCCTAGCCGTTCAGTTTTTTAGCTGACCTGCTGTGTGTATGGGAGCCACTTGTTCCCCCTTGACAGAGGGTTGACGTCGACTAGGTCCCCTCTGCCTTACACTGCCAAACGGACAGCAGTATTAGAGCTAGCATTAGCCCTGCAAACGGCGACACTGTGGATCTTCAGTGAGAAGGTGGGAGTTAGTGCGCTCTCCCGGCCCTTCTCATTGTTGTATATCAAGTCAAATTCCTGTCGAAGTGGGGACTGTAATTTTAACTTTTAGGTTTTCGATCTGTAGAAAATTAATAAAGATAAGCAATTCATTCATCCACCTATTGATATTTAGGTTTTAGTATATTCAGAAATAAAAGTGAAGTTTTAAAGCAACACCTGGGTCAAGATAGGTCTCATTGCCTACGTTGGCACTAGTTTATTTAGTTGTTATAATACCTTACCCAGGTTAGGTCCTAAATATGATTATGGCATCTAAGTGCAAAGCACGAGCTGCAGTGGAGTAGACACCTCAAAAACCAAGAAAGGTCTCTGGCTCCTCCTGCTTCCTCTTCTGCTGCAGTCTCGGCCTCTTCATCCACCTCTAGAGTGACAGTGTCACCTGCCACCCCGCAAACAGAGGATCTGCCAGCAACACCACCATCTGGGTCACCAAGCATCTCCACAATGTCCCATGGAAGCGTTCAGCTCTCCATCTCCCAAACGCCGGAGAGGAAGAGGAAGTACCCCCCTAGCCACACGCGATCGCTAGCCCTGAATGCCAGCATTTCTAAATTTTGGCCTTTGAAATGCTGTCATTCCGTCTGTTGGAGACAGATACTTTTAAAGGCTTTATGGCGGTGGCTGTCCCACAGTACGTCAGGCCCAAAATCAGGTGTGCACTGCACAACGCCATCTGTGGCAAGGTGCACCTGACTACGGATATGTTGAACAGTAAGCACGGTCAGGGCCGTTATATCTCCATAACAGCACACTGGGTAAATACATAGGCGGCTGGGCCTGAGGCGGATAGCAGTTTGGCGCATGTCCTTCCACCACAGAGGATTGCAGGGCGCTTTAGTTTGCCTCCTGTTGCTTCCTCCTCCTACTCTGCTTCCTCATCCTCTACCAGCTCCTCATCAGGTCAGCGTAACACCTTCACCTCCAACTTCAGCACAGCCAGGGGTAAACGACAGCAGGCAGTTTTAAAACTTATCTGTTTGGGGGACTAGCCCCACACCGCGCAGGAGCTGTGGACGGGCTTTGAACAACAGACCTTTGAGTGTTTTGTGCCAGTCGGCCTCATGCCCGGCCTGGTTGTGTTCCATTAAGGGGCGAAATCTCGTAGCAGCTCTTTGGTCTAACCGGTTTTACGCACATCCCTTGCCTGGCGGTGTATAGTACCACTGCTATACCAAGTAGGCCGGTTAAAAAAATAATAATAATAATTTACATTTTCGGGTGAAATTCCACAATTTTTGAGTCTGAAGTACCACTGCTATACCTAGTAGATCAGTAAAAATAAATAAAAAAAATTGTCACTTACATTTTGTGGTGAAATAAACTCATTTTTGGGTGTATAGTACCACTGCTATACCTATTAGAAAGGTTAAACAAAAAATAATAATAATTGTCATTTACATTTTCTTGGGAAATTCACCAATTTTGGTGTGTATAGTACCACTGCTATACCTAGTAGATTGGTAAAAAAATAAAATAAAATTGTCAGTTAAATTTTATGGCAAAATTAACAAATATTTGGGTGTGATGTACCACTGCTATACCTAGTAGACCGGTAAAAAAAAAAAAAAAAAGTCAGTCATGTACCACTGCTGTACCTAGTAACACAGTAACATAATAACATAGTACATAAGGCCGAAAAAAGACATTTGTCCATCCAGTTCGGCCTGTTATCCTGCAAGTTGATCCAGAGGAAGGAAAAAAAAAAACTGTGAGGTAGAAGCCAATTTTCCTCACTTTAGTGGAATAAAACATTCCTTCCCTACTCCAATCAGGCATCAGAATAACTCCCTGGATCAACGGATCTAGTAGGATCTAGTACCTGGACCTTTGTGTGAACACACTTATACTACTGGATCTAGTAGCTATAGCCTGTAATATTATTACGCTCCAGAAATATATCCAGGCCCCTCCTAAACTCTTTTAGTTAACTCACCATCACCACCTCCTCAGGCAAAGAGCTCCATAGTCTCACTGCTCTTACCGTAGAGAGTCCCATAGTCTCACTGCTCTTACCGTAAAGAGTCCATAGTCTCACTGCTCTTACCGTAAAGAATCCTCTTCTATGTTTGTGGACAAACCTTCTTTCCTCCAGACGCAGAGGATGTCCCCTCGTCACAGTCACTGTCCTGGGGATAAATAGATGATGGGAGTGATCTATGTACTGACCCCTAATATATTTATACATAGTAATTAGATCTCCCCTCAGTTGTCTTTTTTCTAAAGTGAATAACCTTAATTTTGATAATCTTTCAGGGTACTGTATTTGCCCCATTCCAGTTATTACTTTAGTTTCCCTCCTCTGGACCCTCTCCAGCTCTGCTACGTATGTCTGCCTTGTTCACAGGAGCCCAGAACTGTACACAGTACTCCATGTGTGGTCTGACTAATGATTTGTAAAGTGGTATGACTATGTTCTCATCACGGGCATCTATGCCCCTTCTGATGCAACCCATTATCTAATTGGCCTTGGCAGCAGCTGCCTGACACTTTTCCATGTCAGTGTTACCGAGTGTTTTACCATTTAGTATGTACGGGTGACTTGCATTATTCCTTCCCATGTGCATAACTTTACATTTGTCAGCAAATGTAGTAGACAGGTTTTTTTTCTTTTTTTTAAAATAAATCTTTATTGTAGTTTTCCATTTTTTTACATAATTATTAAATAATCATCTTGTTATTGCATTATTGTATTAATACATTACATATAAATATTTCCCCAACCCCCACCCATGATATGCCGGTTGCTAAAAAGAAAGAAGAAAAAGAAAAAATAAAGGAAAAAAGGTATTGCTCTCCTCTCTCTCCCCCCTCCCCCCTGCCAACCCCCCAGTAGACAGGTTAAACAAAAAAAAAATTGTCAGTTATATATTCTGGTGAAATTCACAAATTTTTGGGTGTGATGTACCACTGTTATACCTAGTAGACCGGTTAAGAAAAAAAAAATTATCAGTTATATTTTTGGGTGAAATTCACCAATTTGTGGGTGTAATATATCCCTCCTCTATCCAGTTTAATAAACAGCTTAATAAATCTCAATAATTTTTCTGATACATTCTTGGGTTGACATTATACAATTTTAGATGTGAATAAACCCCTGCTCTGCACAGGTGACAGGGAATAAAATTTAATATATTATTCAGTAATTAATGCGCGCCACATCCTTTCATTCAATGCTTAAACTTTGAAAAGTTGTCCCACTTTTATGCTTTAATAATTTCTCCGATATTTCAACTCTATAATTTAAAATTTGAAAAAACAAATCCTCCCTTGGATGTGGTCTCTCTTTCTCACGCTCCCTCTCTGGCCTGGAACCCTGATTCCCCGCCACCCGTGATCACCATTGTAGGCGCATAAAAGAACATCAAAAGTTGATAGAGCAGATATCAAATTGGATCGTGAACATCATAGGGACGTGCGACATGTTGGGGCAGTAAGTGTGCACTCGCCTACACGAACTGACTGACAGGGGTCAGCCCCTACAACTTCTGGGTCTCCAAAATGGGCACATGGCCTGAGCTTGCCCTTTACACCTTGGAGGTGCTGGCCTGCCCTGCAGCCAATGTATTGTCTGAACGTGTGTTTAGCATGACTGGAGGGGGTTATCACAGGTTATATTTCCCAATGTTTTGGGGTGTACCCTAATTTTAAAAATTAAATTTAAAACTAAAAAGCAGTGTAGGCTACCTCCTCTTCCTCTACCGCCGCTTCCACCTACACCGCCACATCCACCGCCTCCTCAACCTCCTACTCCATATGGACCTCGTCCTCCTAGATCAAGATTATTATCATTTCCCTATACACATTTGTTTGCAGAGCACTTGCCATGCTCTTAACCACTTTTTAATGCCATTTTTAGACCTCTAGCCCTTTCCATGACATTTTTGCAGCCATTTTAGTGCTCAAAAGTTCAGGTCCCCATTGACTTCAATGGGGTTTGGGGTCAAGTTCGGGTCAAGTTCGGATCCCGAACTCAAACTTTTTTCTGAGGTTCGGCCGAGCCCGCCGAACCCGAACACCCAGGTGTCTGCTCAACTTTAATATTGACCAGTGGTTACAACCACTAGTGAAAGGAACTCCATCTTATATCAAAGATACAACTGAGATAATAAAAGTCCTGGAAACACTAGAATACGAGGATCACTTCATTATAGGAACTCTAGATGTTAGTTCACTTTACACAATGATAGAACACGATAAAGGACCTAGACGATTTCTTTAAAAAGAAGGAACAGTTGCAGGAGGCACAGATAGCCTTTCTTTTAGAGATGGTAAAATATATATTGTCTCATAACTATTTTGTGTTTGAGGGACAGTTCTACCTACAGATGACCAGTACCGCCATGGGCACCAGATTCGCCCCCAGCTATGCCAACTTGTTTTTGGCCCATTGGGAGGATGAGCTCATTTGTCCCAGGCTGGGGACGAGTCTGGTGCTCTGGCACCGGTATATTGATGACATTCTATTTGCAGGATAGTAGAGAATCACTGGATGATTTCCTGGCTGAATTAAATCACAACAATAGAAATTGAAGGTTTTCTCCCATAATGCAATACAATAAGCGGTTTTTCTGGATCTTAATATCCAAATAGAAGCTCCAAAAATAATTTGTAGCACTCAAACCAAATCAGTAGCAAGGAACAGCTACAGACGTGGACAAAATTGTTGGTACCCTTTGGTCAATGAAAGAAAAAGTCACAATGGTCACAGAAATAACTTTAATCTGACAAAAGTAATAATAAATTAAAATTCTATAAATGTTAACCAATGAAAGTCAGACATTGTTTTTCAACCATGCTTCAACAGAATTATGTAAAAAAATAAACTCATGAAACAGGCATGGACAAAAATGATGGTACCCCTAGAAAACACAGAACATAATGTGACCAAAGGGACATGTTAATTCAAGGTGTGTCCACTAATTAGCATCACAGGTGTCTACAACCTTGTAATCAGCCATTGGGCCTATATATATGGCTCCAGGTAATCACTGTGTTGTTTGGTGATATGGTGTGTACCACACTCGACATGGACCAGAGGAAGCAAAGGAAAGAGCTGTCTCAAGAGATCAGAAAGAAAATTATAGACAAGCATGTTAAAGGTAAAGGCTATAAGACCATCTCCAAGCAACTAGATGTTCCTGTGAGTACAGTTGCACATATTATTCATAAGTTTAAGATCCATGGGACTGTAGCCAACCTCCCTGGACGTGGCCGCAGGAGGAAAATTGATGACAAATCTAAGAGACGGATAATCCGAATGGTAACAAAAGAGCCTAGAAAGACTTCTAAAGAGATTCAAGGTGAACTTCATGCTCAAGGAACATCAGTGTCAGATCGCACCATCCGTCGTTGTTTGAGCCAAAGTGGACTACATGGGAGACGACCAAGGAGGACACCATTGTTGAAAACGAATCATAAAAAAGCAAGACTGGAATATGCCAAACTACATGTTGACAAGCCACAAAGCTTCTGGGAGAATGTCCTGTGGACAGATGAGACAAAAATCGAAGTTTTTGCCAAGGCACATCAGCTGTATGTTCACAGACGAAAAAATGAAGCATATCAAGAAAAGAACACTGTCCCTACTGTGAAACATGGAGGAGGCTCTGTTATGTTCTGGGGCTGCTTTGCTGCGTCTGGCACAGGGTGTCTTGAATCTGTGCAGGGTACAATGAAATCTCAAGACTATCAAGGAATTCTAGAGAGAAATGTACTAGCCAGTGTCAGAAAGCTTGGTCTCAGTCGCAGGTCATGGGTCTTGCAACAGGACAATGACCCAAAACACACCGCTAAAAACACCCAAGAATGGCTAAGAGGAAAAAATTGGACTATTCTAAAGTGGCCTTCTATGAGCCCTGACCTCAATCCTATTGAGCATCTTTGGAAGGAGCTGAAACATGCAGTCTGGAAAAGGCACCCTTCAAACCGGACACAACTGGAGCAGTTTGCTCATGAGGAGTGGGCCAAAATACCTGCTGAGAGGTGCAGATGTCTCATTGACAGTTACAGGAAGCGTTTGATTGCAGTGATTGCCTCAAAAGGTTGCGCAACAAAATATTAAGTTAGGGGTACCATCATTTTTGTCCATGCCTGTTTCATGAGTTTATTTTTTTACATAATTCTGTTGAAGCATGGTTGAAAAACAATGTCTGACTTTCATTGGTTAACATTTATAGAATTTTAATTTATTATTACTTTTGTCAGATTAAAGTTATTTCTGTGACCATTGTGACTTTTTCTTTCATTGACCAAAGGGTACCAACAATTTTGTCCACGTCTGTATATATGCTACTCCAGCTTCCACTTGCCGAGATGGCTCAGCAACATACCGGTGAGCCAATTCAGACGGCTCAAAAGAAACAGTTCGGTTGATGAACAGTTTGAGGATGAGGCTCACAAGCTTAGTCAACTATTTGCGGATAGAGAATACCCGATCAAAATGATAATGATGCATTGGGCAAAGTCCGTAGTATGAACAGAGAGGATTTCTTTTAGCCGGGGAATCCAACTCAGTTGGACGAGACATTACGTCTAATACTGCCATTCAACTCACAACATCGACAGGTGGCAAAGATAATAAATAAATATTGGCACTTGTTGCTTGATGATAAACTTGTAGGACCATCACTTACAGCAACCCCTCGAATCACTTACACCAAGGCTGCCAATTTGGCCTCCAAAGTAGCACCAACTGTCAAAAAACATCAAGATGGAGGAAAAACTTCTAACTTGTTAAAGATGGAAGGATTTTTTAGATGTGGAAGATGCTCAAATTGTAGAGCTACTTCCTTTCAGAAAAAAACAACTGAAGTAAAATCAAGACTAAATAGTTTTACTATTAGCATCAGAGAAACCCTCACCTGTGAATCTAAAGATGTCAATTACCTTTTAGAATGCAGTTGCCACAAACAATATATAGGCCGAAATAAAATACCTATTAAGAAAAGAGTGATGGAACATATCTCAAATATCCGTAAAGGATATGAGCTCCAACCTCTTTCTAAACATTTTAAATATTGTCACGATTGTGACCCCTCCACCATGTCATTTGTGGCTATTGAAAAGGTTAGAAAATCCTGGAGAGGAGGGAATCATGTTATGAACATGTCCAGACAGGAGTCACGTAGAATATTTGAATTTGACACTCTCATGCCAAAGGGACACAATGCAGAGATGGAGCTATTTGGATTCCTTTAATTGGGGGGGCTGTCTGGTGGGGATGTGGGGTCCAGGTCTGGCTGTTTATCAGCACCTGGACCCCCCCTCCCTGCCCGACCGCCCCTCTAAGGTCCGTCTCTTCATTGCAAGTCCATTATTATATTTACATTGATATCCATCCACTTGATATGGAGTCTTACAATAGATAAAATGCGCATTTAGTTTAGAGTGCATCTATTGAGGAATGACAGCCTGACCATATGCTATTCTGTGAAGACTACTCATAATTATAATGGTTTTATTGATATTTTATAGATTTTTTATTGATTGTGCATTGATTTTAATTCATACTTATCGCTATTGACATCTATATTTATCTATGCTATTATATATGTATGCTAGTTTTTATTATATGTATCAATTGATACACCATATTTTAGCTATATACTTGTATAATTATATGTGGGACTTATTTATGTATAAATGCCTATCACTACTACAATTGCATTCTGTTGCCATTGCTCCATGACACATTTTGGGAGTTAACCTTATCGCATCATCCCCATGGATTTAGCCTAGTATAACTACATTGCACTCTTTGCTTGCTTACACAGTTCTGGTTGACTGAGAGTTATGGATAGAAGGCATGTCCCACAGTCTGTGGCTCTCCATAATTCATTTGCAGCACTTTCAGAGTGCAAGAGCAACATGGAGGATGACTCAGGCACAGTAGGTGAGGAAAAATCATCTCCCATGCCTAAAGTATGCAAGACTGCAGCCAAAGACAAAAAGGAAAAGGTGAGGACTGATAGTAAGCAGCTGTTGGTGGGCGATAATATCATAAGAGGTGTGAAGTTTGAGGAAAATGGTTTTGTGAGCTGTCTCCCTGGTGCTACCGCTAGCAGAGATAGACGACTTATCCTTAATATTGTTAGGCAAGCAAAGCAGGAAAGGGAGGTGGATGTTATTATCCATCTTGGGACAAATGATCTGGCTTGCAATGAGGTTTCAAAGGTGAAGGAAGATTTTCACACACTTGGTTATGATATACGCGAGGTTGCATCAACTGTTTCATTCTCTGCAGTTTTGCCTGTGCATAACCTTCAGCATGACAGGAAGATGCATATTAAGAAATTCAATGTATGGCTTGGTGAATGGTGTCTGAACCAAGGGTTTGGCTTTGTGTCTCATGTTAGTTCTCGTTCGAATGGAAAAGTACAGTACAAGAAAGATGGTTTGCATCTTTCTCTCAAAGGAATGAATGTCCTCAGTGAACAGTTCAAAGTATTTGCTAAGGACCATTTAGCAAACACAATCAGTAGGATATATATATATATATAATCGAGAAAACAGGACTGCACTCCAAGTTGTGATGAAAAAATCAAAGTAGTTTTATTCACCCATGTTATGGCATATCTTGCGACGTTTCAGCTCTTGCGAGCCTTTCTCAAGCATAGAGTAAGTGAAAGTGAACACATATAAAGCATTACAAAAAGTGTTACACCCATCGGGGTGTGGTTACAATCAACCAAATTACAGACATGTGTTGCAATTATAAAGTGCATGTTTCACATAAGAACGAATTTCACTAGTTACATCGTATCAGGATATAATTCCTTTTATACAAAATAAAACATATCCAAAACTAGTATTCCAATTAGAATCATAAAATGGTGAAAACATACTGAATCGGGATCCCAGGAATGAAACTCAGAAAGCCATGGAGCCCACATATACCATCACGTATCTCGGGCGTCTCAATCTCCTCAATGCGCATGCCCAGAGTGACGACATCGTGTGAATCGCAGTGTAAGAATGGTGCGCATGCGTTCTATCGAGTAACATCTCGCCGCACCATCTTGGTTCATGGAAGGTTGCCATAAGTATCCGTTCTGTATCCATCATATAGATGGTAACTAGACAGAGTATATGTTCAAGGCCATTGTGAAAGTATTATATGCAATTGCAAACCTGGCAGTATTAGAATTTGGAAACTAATATATTCTCCTTGCCTTTTAGAATTTTTAACTCGCACAATGCTGGATACGGATCCCTGGACTTTAACTTATTGGAAGCGATGCAGCCCAGTACCAATTACAGCGTCCTATCGTTTATGCGCTGCTCCAGACACATTATTAAGTCTCATTGTGATGTTGCTCTTTGTAATAGTGAGGGATTACCCCTCAAAGACTTTTTTTCCAGCAAGAGGGCCAGGTAGGTCAGCGGGGTACATGGAAATGTTTCCCCCTCCGACGTACACGACCCCACGGTCCGGTGTCCCTCCCGAGAGGTGGGGACCCCGGTCCTGATGCTGGTATCTGTAGGAGATCCCTGCTGCGGCCTGTTATACATTCCTTATGAATTCCGTTCTATAGACAAGGCCTTGAACATATACTCTGTCTAGTTACCATCTATATGATGGATACAGAACGGATACTTATGGCAACCTTCCATGATCCAAGATGGTGCGGCGAGATGTTACTCGATAGAACGCATGCGCACCATTCTTACACTGCGATTCACACAATGTCGTCACTCTGGGCATGCGCATTGAGGAGATTGAGACGCCCGAGATACGTGATGGTATATGTGGGCTCCATGGCTTTCTGAGTTTCATTCCTGGGATCCCGATTCAGTATGTTTTCACCATTTTATGATTCTAATTGGAATACTAGTTTTGGATATGTTTTATTTTGTATAAAAGGAATTATATCCTGATACGATGTAACTAGTGAAATTCGTTCTTATGTGAAACATGCACTTTATAATTGCAACACATGTCTGTAATTTGGTTGATTGTAACCACACCCTGATGGGTGTAACACTTTTTGTAATGCTTTATATGTGTTCACTTTCACTTACTCTATGCTTGAGAAAGGCTCGCAAGAGCTGAAACGTCGCAAGATATGCCATAACATGGGTGAATAAAACTACTTTGATTTTTTCATCACAACTTGGAGTGCAGTCCTGTTTTCTCGATTATATTATTGGGGATTGCCGTTGCCCCCTCTTGGATTTTGCACCCACTCTTCAGGCTGGTGCTCCCACTGGACTTTCTTTATATATATATATATATATATATATATATATATTGTAGGAGAGTCCCCGGAATAATAATGGACGGACGATACGTGCCACCAGAGGTCCTGGCCTCGGTGGAGTAAGAACCGGATCATTGCGGTTACAGCGGCGAATGCTGCTGGCGCAGCGTGTCCGGGCCGGTTCTTACTGTTCCCCACGGCCAGCCCAGGTTTTTGGTGGAGCTGGGCCTTTAAGAACCCAGCCTGCTGATGATGGGGGTGGGGTGTGTCTTGCTGTGCTGGAGATTTCCACAGACAGAGTGAGTGCTGGTGAAGGAGAGTCTGGGCGCAGCACACATTGAAGGATAGCCCTGGGACCTGTGGTGCTACGAGCCGAAGGGGCTCTGGCCTGAGGGAGACAAAGGCAGATAGCCTAGAAGCCTGCAGAACTGCTGTGGTCTGTCCAAAACAAGGTGACTCAAACCTGCTGTTTATTTTCTATGGAAGGACTTTTGTTTTATGCACTATGTGGATATGCACCTGTGTGGTCTGCACATTGCCTGTTATGCCGTTGGTGTGAATAAAGTCACAGTGTATCACAAAGACTGTCTATGATTGCCTCAATACTGCCGCCGCTACCGTAGCCTACCACGAGCACATCCCCACAATTGGTGGCTTGGAGCGGGCATTCCTGCAGTGAGGCAGGCCTGAGGCAAAAGTTGTGTTGGACTGCATGTCATATATCAGGCCTGCAAGTTTTATGGTTCCTGACAAGATGGAGGAGGCCATTAAGCACCTGATTCAGAGTAATGTACAGCAGCAACAGGCATTGCAGGCTCAGAAGGAAAGACATGATGAGGCTATGTGTGCACAGCAGCAAACAAACAATCTCCTAATGCAGCAGCTGGTAGCCATGCAAGAGTCGGTGCGAACATCCCTGCAAGGAGTTTCAACTGCAACAACCCCGACTGTGTCTACCGCCAGGGACAAAGTCCGATCCGCCCTGAGGAAAATGGGTCCGGGAGATGATATAGAGGCATTCCTGATGGTATTCGAAAGAACCGCGGAGCAAGAGAGGCTGCCGTTGGAGCAGTGGGCCGAGGTGGTGGCGCCTTTTCTGGTGGGGGACGCACAAAAGGCCTATTTTGACCTCAGCTGCGATGAGGCCAAGGACTATGAGAGGCTAAAAACTGAGGTGTTGGCCAGGTTGGGGGTAAACACCTATGTGCGAGCGCACAGGGTGTATCAGTGGGTGTTTGCCGAGTCCCGACCCGCCCGGTCACAAGCCTATGACTTACTTCACCTAGTAAAAAAATGGCTTCAGCCTGAAATATTGAGCACTTCTCAGATGGTTGAAAGGGTCGTGGTCGACAGGTTCGTGCGTACCCTCCCGAGAGCCATACAGCGCTGGGTGGGACAAGGCGATCCAGGCAACCTGGAACAACTGGTTAGCCTGGTGGAGAGGTATATGGCCACTCAGGATTTGGTGCGGGACTCAGCGGTACTACCGAAGTCACGTCAGCCCCCGTTGCCGACCCGGGATCCTGAAAAAGGGATCCCACCACATAAGGAGGGGAGTGGATCTCCAGTCCGTGGGAGGAATACCCTGGGGAGGAGGGAGGCTGCGAGGATCAGATGTTGGCATTGTCAGGACTGGGGACATGTGGCATCCAACTGCCCTAGGGCATCCGAACCCATGGACTGCGGGTTCGCTCGCCGGTCCTCTTTTTATGCCCAACCGGTGTATATAGCTGACCCCCTGCTGGCGGCGGACAACCCTCCGGTGTGTGATGTCGTTGTTAATGGACACTCCGTGCAGGCCCTGCTGGACTCTGGGAGCCTGGTAACTCTGGTCCATGAGTCGCTGGTAACGGAAAAACTCCCAGAAAGGCGAACCCTTACCATTGTCTGTATACATGGGGATCGCAGGGAGTATCCCACCACTAAGGTTACCCTGGCAGTGTGTGGAAAGGAGGTACCACATGTCGTCGGGGTGGGGAGACGGCTCCCTTATGCCGCAATATTGGGGAGGGACTTTCCCCTGTTCTGGACTTTGTGGAGGAACGGGTTGCCTACCTATGGGGAAGGAAAATGTCCAGGTCCCGAGCCCGAGGACCCCGAGGCAGGGACCCCAGCTGTAGGGGTCACCGTAGAGGAGGTAGAGTGTAACCCTGACCGGTTTCCCCTAGAAGTATTGGCGGGTGAGACAGTAGAAAGTTCGTCCATCCTGGATCTGGAGGTACCCCGAGAAACCTTCGGGACCGCACAGCTCCAGGATTCGACGTTATTGCGGGCTAGAGAAGGTGTGTCGGTGGTTAATGGTGTTGCCCAGCGTCCCGGCGCCGATACCGTATTTCCTCACCTGGCCTATAACCAGGACCTGTTATATAGGGTAGACAAGGTGAGGCAGGAGGTGGTGGAACAACTGGTGGTGCCCCAGCCTTACCGGCGAATGGTCTTGGATTTAGCGCATGCGCATGTGTTGGGTGGTCATCTAGGGGTTAAGAAAACGCTGGAGCGAATTCTACAACGGTTCTATTGGCCTGGGATATATGAGGAAGTCCGGAGGTTCTGTCAGTCCTGTCCAGTGTGTCAGCTGACTAGCCCCCAACCTCACTATCGCAGTCCACTGGTACCTATGCCCATTATAGAGGTGCCCTTCGAAAGGATCGCCATGGATCTGGTAGGCCCCATTATTAAGTCAGCCCGAGGTCACCAACACATCCTGGTAGTGTTAGACTATGCCACTCGCTATCCGGAGGCGGTCCCATTGCGCCATACGTCGGCCAAGGTAATAGCTAAAGAGCTCATGAGTATGTTTGCCCGGGTGGGGATACCAAAGGAGATTCTGACGGACCAGGGGACACCCTTTATGTCCAAAGTAACAAAGGAATTGTGTAAGCTATTAAATATTAAACACCTGCACACGTCCGTCTACCATCCCCAAACCGATGGGTTAGTAGAACGGTTTAATAAGACCCTGAAGTCCATGCTAAAAAGAGTCGTGGCTAAGGACGGGAGGGATTGGGACTTACTGTTGCCCTATGTTTTGTTTGCGGTACGGGAGGTGCCCCAGGCGTCCACGGGGTTCTCGCCCTTTGAGTTGTTATATGGGCGACATCCCCGTGGGCTACTGGATATCGCTAAGGAAGCATGGGAGCAACAGCCTACGCCTCATAAAAGTGTGATAGAGCACATAGGAAAAATGCAGGACCGAATAGGGGTCGTGTTGCCGATCGTCCGTGAGCACATGGAAGCGGCACAACTGGCCCAGAGTCGGGTATATAACCGAACCGCCCGGGTAAGGACATTTCACCCGGGGGACCGAGTTCTTGTACTCGTGCCCACGGTCGAGAGTAAATTCTTGGCCCGGTGGCAAGGACCCTATGAAGTTAAGGAGAAGGTGGGCCCAGTTGATTACAGGATATACCAGCCAGGGAGGCGGAAGCCCGAACAGGTATATCATGTGAATCTACTAAAACCTTGGAGAGACAGAGAGAATTTGTTTGCAGACAGCCCGCCCTCTGTCGGGACGTCAGGGAGTGACCCGGGGTCACCAGGTGTTCCGGAGAGCGCCGCTGGGGTGACGATAGGGGACGGACTGTCGACCAAACAAGCACAAGAGGTGAAAGAATTTGTTAGTCGGAATAGGGACGTATTCTCTGACCTTCCTGGACGTACCACCTTGATCGAGCATGACATTATCACCGAGCCCCGGGTGAAAGTCCGCCTAAGACCATACCGAGTACCGGAGGCTCGGCGACAGGCCATTTCGCAGGAGGTAAGATCGATGCTACGTCTAGGGGTCATAGAAGAGTCAAAGAGCGAGTGGGCTAGCCCGATTGTCCTTATTCCCAAACCGGATGGTTCATTACGGTTCTGTAATGATTTTAGGAAATTGAATGAGGTATCAAAATTTGACGCCTATCCCATGCCTCGGGTAGACGAGTTGATAGAGCGGCTGGGAAAAGCCCGGTATTTTTCGATCCTAGATCTCACGAAGGGCTACTGGCAGGTACCTCTGACGGAGGCGGCAAAGGAGAAGACGGCCTTTGTCACCCCGGAGGGGCTTTTTCAGTATAGGGTGTTGCCTTTTGGGTTACATGGCGCTCCGGCTACGTTCCAGCGTCTGATGGATGTCGTCCTCAAGCCCCATCACCAGTATACCTCCGCGTATCTGGATGATATAGTCGTGTTTAGCCCAGACTGGGAGGGTCATTTGTCAAAACTTCAGGCAGTGATAGATTCTCTAAGGAAGGCGGGGTTAACTGCCAACCCAAAAAAATGCTCGGTGGGACTAGAGGAAGCTCGCTATTTGGGGTATGTGATTGGACGCGGAGTCATTAGGCCCCAAGTAAATAAAGTTGAAGCAATCCGGAATTGGCCCAGGCCTCGTACGTCCAAGCAAGTACGGTCATTTTTGGGCCTGATTGGGTACTACATGAGGTTCATTCCCCATTTTGCCACCTTGGCAGCCCCGTTAACCGGCCTCTTGAAGGGTAGAAAGTCGGTGATGGTTCGCTGGGGGGAGAAGGAGGAGGAGGCGTTCTCCCGTTTGAAGTCGGCCCTATGTGAGTCCCCAGTTCTGGTGACGCCCGACTTCAAGCGGGAGTTTGTAGTTCAAACAGATGCCTCGGGAGTAGGACTAGGGGCTGTGCTTTCCCAAGAGCTCAACGGGGAAGAGCACCCCGTGGTTTTTCTAAGCCGCAAGCTTACCCCAGCAGAAACCCGGTATAGCATTGTGGAGAGAGAGTGCCTCGCCATCAAGTGGGCACTCGAGTCTCTCAGATATTACCTTCTGGGGAGAAGGTTCCGTCTGGTGACCGACCACTCCCCTCTCCAGTGGATGAGTCGGGCTAAGGAGGGGAGCGCTCGGGTTACCAGGTGGTTCTTGTCCCTCCAAAACTTTAAGTTCACTGTTGAGCACAGGGCCGGCCGCTTACAGGGGAACGCAGATGCCCTGTCCCGGGTACACTGCTGTGCGTGTGTTCACCCCCTCAGGCTTGAACGGTATGTTCAAGCCCTCAGGGGTGAACAAAGGGGGGGGATATGTAGGAGAGTCCCCGGAATAATAATGGACGGACGATACGTGCCACCAGAGGTCCTGGCCTCGGTGGAGTAAGAACCGGATCATTGCGGTTACAGCGGCGAATGCTGCTGGCGCAGCGTGTCCGGGCCGGTTCTTACTGTTCCCCACGGCCAGCCCAGGTTTTTGGTGGAGCTGGGCCTTTAAGAACCCAGCCTGCTGATGATGGGGGTGGGGTGTGTCTTGCTGTGCTGGAGATTTCCACAGACAGAGTGAGTGCTGGTGAAGGAGAGTCTGGGCGCAGCACACATTGAAGGATAGCCCTGGGACCTGTGGTGCTACGAGCCGAAGGGGCTCTGGCCTGAGGGAGACAAAGGCAGTTAGCCTAGAAGCCTGCAGAACTGCTGTGGTCTGTCCAAAACAAGGTGACTCAAACCTGCTGTTTATTTTCTATGGAAGGACTTTTGTTTTATGCACTATGTGGATATGCACCTGTGTGGTCTGCACATTGCCTGTTATGCCGTTGGTGAATAAAGTCACAGTGTATCACAAAGACTGTCTATGATTGCCTCAATACTGCCGCCGCTACCGTAGCCTACCACGAGCACATCCCCACAATATATATATATACACAGTACAGACCAAAAGTTTGGACACACCTTCTCATTCAAAGAGTTTTCTTTATTTTCATGACTATGAAAATTGTAGATTCAAACTGAAGGCATCAAAACTATGAATTAACACATGTGGAATTATATACTTATCAAAAAAGTGTGAAACAACTGAAAATATGTCATATTCTAGGTTCTTCAAAGAAGCCACCTTTTGCTTTGATTACTGCTTTGCACACTCTTGGCATTCTTTTGATGAGCTTCAAGAGGTAGTCACCTGAAATGGTATTCCAACAGTCGTGAAGAAGTTCCCAGAGATGCTTAGCACTTGTTGGCCCTTTTGCCGTCACTCTGCGGTCCAGCTCACCCCAAACCATCTCGATTGGGTTCAGGTCCGGTGACTGTGGAGGCCAGGTCATCTAGCGCAGCAAGCCCTGCAAGAAAGGATTGAGACAGCGCTGGGTGTGTGAAGTGACGCACAGTGTTAAGGGGATTAAGACCATGTGTTTGTGGCTGGGAGAGGTCCTTGTGGTTGGAAAAAAAAAAAAGGTGTGGTAAGAAGAAGGAGGGGAGGGCTCCACGGTTGGGACTGGACTCCCATGGTTGGTGGTTGCTTATGGTGGTAATAAGGGGCCATCAGTGGTGCCTCCGAGCTGACGCTTATTGGCTGGAGGCAAGATGGCCTACCCTGGACAGGGTTGTTATCATTGTTTGGGGCTTCAAGGACCTCCTCTTGTATGTTTATGTTATATGTTATACATATGGTGAATGGGTTGTTGTTCATATGCTGTTGCATATGGGTTAATGGGAATATTTATGTTATTTTATTAAATGTACATGTTAAATAAAGCGGCTGCTGTGGCTGATATTAATCCAACCTGGTGTCTGTGTCCTTTTTGGGGTTGGCAGGATAGGAGAGCTTTAGGCCATTTGGGTGGGGTTTTAGTTAAGCAGGGTTACATCTGGGTCAGGAAAGTATAGAAGGGGCGAGTGGAATTCACCAATACCACCGTCAAGTGTGCACATCTGAAAAATATCTGACATCCAGTGTACTTTTTTTGTAGACGGTGTCCGCCGCAGACAGTGACATTAGCTGCACCAAATCTCCTGTGTAAAGTGTGTGCATCTAAAAATATCAGTGACATCCAGTGTACTTTTTCCGTAGACGGTGTCCGCTGCAGACAGTGACATTAGAGGCGCCAAATCTCCTGTGTAAAGTGTGCGCATCTAAAAAATATCAGTGACATCTAGTGCACTTTTTCCGTAGGTGGTGTTCGCTGTGGACAGTTAAATTATCCGTGCCATATCTTCTTTGCAAATTGTGCGCATCCCAAAAATATTAGGGACATCCAGTGCACTTTTTCCTTAGTCCGTGTATGCTGCAGACAGTGATATTAGCTGCGCCACTTAAAGTGTGCGCTGAAAAAACTTTATCTGTGACATACAGTGTACTTTTCCAATAGACAGCATCTGCTTCTGACAGTGACGTTACCAGTCCCACATCTGCCGTGGAACGTGTGAGCTTCTAAAAAATTTCTGTGACATAAAATAGAATTTTTCAATAGATGGTGTCCTCTTCTGACAGTCTGGAGTGGGTAATTTGTGCACTCTCCCCTTGCCTTCCTTGGATGTGGTAGCCGTAACCGTTTCTCAGTATTCCTCTCCGGAATCGAACCCTGATTCGCTGATAACCGTGATCACCATGTTAGGCACATAAAAAACATTGAAAGTTGATAGGGCAGACATCCAAATGGATAGTGGACGTCACAGGGACGTGCAATCAGGCACAGGTTATCTAGAGTCAACATAGCGGCTGCAGGGCCTCGCCCATAATGTTTGCAATGGTCAGCTCACCTGTAGGCCCTCAACCATAATTTTTTCGATGGTCAGCTAAGCAGCAGGCACTCTCCCATAAGAGACTGGTCAACACAATCCTCATTGCCGGGGGTCATGTAACTAATTAGTCTTGTTGGTTATCGGAATTAACCAGACAAATCTCTCCACCTACTCAGAACGGCCATGCACCACCACCCACAGAATCGAGAAAGAGCTATCAATTTGTCAATCCTATCAATGTGTCCGGGCCGGGTGAGGTTTGCCGTGTTAAGTCAAATTAAGTCGCAGGCTCCACTCTTGGTGGTGCTCTACAGTCAATTAGTTTTAGATTTGCAACCATACTCCCCCTGGAACCTAAAGACTTTGGTTTCCCGGAAGCTGCTCGGCGGGTCATGGGAATAACCCCGCCAGATCGCCTGTCGGATCGTCTTCAAACCTCCGACTTTAGTTGTTGATTAATGAAAACATTCTTGGCAAATGCTTTCACTGCGTCTTGCGCTGGCCCACGAGTTTCACCTCTAGCGGCGCAATACGGAGGTCACCGGCTGTCTCTCTAAATCATGACCAGTGTTGATCACGAATATTCGAATTGCGAATTTTAATCGCGAATATCGGCATTTCGAGAATTCGCGAATATTTAGAATATTGCTAAATATATTTGTAATGGTGAATATTTGTTTTTTCTTAAATAACAGTGTATGCAAATTTTTTTATGCACTTTTTATGAGAATTTTTGCAATCAAGAAAATAATGCCTGCAAATCACAAATTTGCGAATTCTCGAATATATGGCGAATATTCGCCCAAAAATTCGAATATTGCCCCTGCCGCTCATCACTAATCATGACTCCAGTTCCGAAAAGCAACAACATTTTTGGCTGAACTTGCACCTCTAAAATCGATTTTATCTTCGGTTTTGTGCGTCTGTAAAAGTGGCGTACTAATCGGACGACTTCGTTCCCAGCAGCGACCTTGGAGTCCAAGATGCATCCAGACATCCTCCCCATGCTGCTCACAAATAGTGTTGAGCGCGAATATTCGAATTGCAATTTTTTTTCTCGAATATCGTGATTTCGAGATTTCGCGAATATTTAGAATATAGTGCTATATATCGAAATCAAATATTATTTTTTTTTTTATGCTCCAGTCAGTGCCCGTTGCTTCCGTGCTCATGGAGCGTCCCCATCACCATGGGAACATCTCCATATACTAGAGTGTACTGTCGGATTTGAGAATTACGTTGAAATCGCAATTCGATTAATTCAAGTTATAATAATCGAATTGTGATTTCAACTTAAGCACTGCTATATTTCATATTCGTTAATTCTAGCCTACTATGGAATATAGCAGGACCAAGTTGAAATCGCCATGCGATTACTGCGAGTTATATTAATCGCATTGCGATTTCAACTTGGACCTGGTTTACTATGGTTGGCTTCAATGGCTTGGTAGAATTTGCGAATATACGAATGTATTCGTCATATTCCACAAAACGAAGATATTCTTCCTATATGATTGCTAGAATTCGCAAAGTTGATGAATAGGTAGCTAAAACGAAGATGGAGAATATCTTCGTTTTGTGGAAAATGACGAATACATTCGTATATTCGCAAATTCTACCAAGCCATTGAAGCCAACCATAGTAAACCAGGTCCAAGTTAAAATCGCGATGCGATTATTATAACTTGAATGAATCGAATTGCGATTTCAACTTAGTACTGCTATATTCCATATTCGTTAATTCTAGCCTATGGAATATAGCAGTGCTAAGTTGAAATCGCAATTCAATTCATTCAAGTTATAATAATCGAATTGCGATTTCAACTTTTTACGTATATTCTTAATATTGCTCTAACTTCGTCTTTTAGAATATTCGTAATATTGCTCTAACTTCGTCTTTTAGAATATGACGAATATTCTAAAAGACGAAGTTAGAGCAATATTACGAAATTTCGTAAAATCCACATATAGATTGTAATTTAGCTAATATACTGCTATAGTATTTTTTTTAATAGTGTACATCTTTAACAAAACTTAAGTTCTGAAGAGGCCAAAAAAAATTGAGAACAAAAAAAAGGATTATAGCAGTATATTAGCTAAATTACAATCTATATGTGGATTTTACGAAATTTCGTTATATTGCTCTAACTTTGTCTTTTAGAATATTACGAATATTCTAAAAGATGAAGTTAGAGCAATATTAAGAATATTTGTAAAATACACATATAGCCTAGCCATAGTCAATTAGTCATAGGAACGTTGCCTAAGAAAAAAATCGCAATACGCAATTAATTAAATCGCATATTAATCGCGATAATTGGAATAATTTAAAATATTTGATTTCAATGAATATAACACGAATATTCAATCGAATATTCGCGAAATATCGCGAAATCGAATATGGCACCTCCCGCTCATCCCTATTCACTAACCATCTCAGTGGTTTTTCATCAATTTCTGACATTTTCCTATGAACCAGGCACACTCCCCTCTTGAAAGCAGGGGGGCCTGGTTTAATGCTCAGGTTCTCCTTTTGACTTCCATTATACTCGGGTGCTCGGTAGATGTGTTCGGCCCGAACCCCCCGAGCACTCCAGCACTAAGGTGCTCGATCAACATTAGTCAAGGGTATTTGGGATGAGGAAATGTTATAAAGGAGAAGTACAACCGGTAATGTCACTGCCTGCAGCGTCTACGGAAAAAGTACACTGTATGTCACAAATAAAAATGTTATGCGCACACTTTATACTGCAGATAAGGCACTGGTAATGTCACTGTCAGAAGCAGACACTGTATGTCACAGATACATTTTTTCAGCGCACACTTTACACAGGAGATGTGGCGCAGCTAATGTCACTGTCTGCAGTGGCCTAACTATTGCACACTATAATAGATATTACTGCCGCACACAATAGTCCATAAAAGGACTTTTGAGTCTCTGAAAGGTTTTTCTAATAAAACTATTCCAATTACACTACCTACACTCTCTGTCCCTTCCTATGCTTAGTTCTTCCTAAGACTGAGACAAATACGCATCATCGAGTGCTATATAGCACCCGATGACACGTTCCGGCCAGCCAATCACTGTAATGCCAGTAACCAACATAGCTACGGCATTACAGTGAGGGCAGTACTTACCAGCACGTTTCTTGGCTGCATAGAGGAGACTTGAGCATTGATGTTCGGGAGAGCATACTCGATCAACACTATCAGCAACACCACCTGTTTCATATCTGACCATGGGAGGAGCTCGTCTGTCTCTGGCAGTTCTCCTTTCTTGGTCATAGTGCATATGCTCTGTTGTTTATTTCTGCTACCACCATCCTCCTATGATTCCACCACCTCCTCATCACCCTCCTCCCTAAACAGAAGCCCAGAGTCACTGAAACACCAAAAAACTAACATTGAGGCACATTGAGACATGAGACTTTTCTATGCAAAGATGCTAAGTTTTTTTTTCATGGGCAAATAAATTAGAGCTAAGTGAATATGAAACTGTTGTACTGAAAAACAACCGCCGGAGGTCAGACTGACGACAATACGCCAAGTCTAACTCATCAACTACTAAGCAACTTTTAATAAATACTCAAATGAAATACACCAATTGTATGGACACAACAGAGGAGCTTGGTGAATGTGCTCCATTGTCTCTGGTCATTAGAGATACTGAGTTTAGCCGAATACTGTCTGCAATTTCATAACTACACATTGATCAGATAATTCTGGATGTATTTACATCAGAAAGAAGAAATAACATTTTATATTCCAATTTTTTTTATGTAAATAAAACCACAACAGAAGACAAAATAGAAGTAAATCCCAGGAAGGTTCCTTCACATTGTGGTGATAGAGGATTATCTGATGGCTTCATCCACAAGTCCATCACCTCATCAGTACCAGAGTAATACACTCTACTGTCTACAGGAAACCTTCTCTGAGATCAGACTCCATGAACCTCATCATTTATAACTGAACCTATCACACATAGAAGCTTGTGCTGTGTCAGGAGATGGTGAAGCTATGTCTGAAGACATCACACTATTCTCACCCCTCTTCTTATGGAAAATACAGACATGAGATTATTACTTACTCTGCACAATATATAACTGTGGAATTTTCCTTGTTTTCTATATCTGTTGTGCATTGACTTATCGTCAACAGCCCTCCAATGATGAGATCTCCATCCCGGTAACGTTCCTCTATATAATCATAAACCTCTCTTATCTTCAGATCACAGAATAATTGTGTTAAAGGAATCCATGGAAGAAGCAGCATAATAAGGAAAATCTGCATCTCCTTGTAGGACTGGGAAGAGGAACAAATCCTCCAGGTGATATGATGAATGGAAGCAGAAGTCACAGCAGTGACACAGAGAACACGGCCTCCAGAATCAGGGGCATTGTGGTGACTGCTGTCATCTCTCCTCTTTTTATACAGTATGATGGGATATGTTTTACATTGTCTGCTCTCCTCACATATTATTCCCGTCTACTCCCAGAGGATTGTGGGCTCAGCCGTCTTTACAGCAGAGAATTGCAGAAAAAGAAAAGACAAAACTACACCAAAGAACTTAGGGGGTCATTTATTAAACAGAAATACTCCTAAATTTCTGGCACAGATTGGGGCACAAAGGTCCTTTGCGTCACAATCTGCCACTTCTCCCCACTCACGTCAGGTCTAAAAAAGGGGCCATTTTCTATGACTGTTTCAGGCATAGAAAATGGTCTAAATGTAGAAAGCTGTGGCGGTGGATCCTCCGAAGTTATGAAGAGGTCGGCGCCTCTTCATCACACTGCGTGATCCACCACCAGATACAGGGCTCATTAACACTGGAGTGTTCTGCCTCCAGCAGAGGGAGATTCATTTCAGTTCACGTCTATTTCATTTCTAATTCATTCTGCTGTAATTTCTGTATTCCTGTAGTTATTAGTTGGGTAACAGCACCTTCTAGTGGTGGTAAAAATGTATTGCACCTTGTTTTCTTGTTAATAAGGATTACTGCTTGTGGGAGGTGCTAGGCATTGTGGGTAGTGCAAGGCATTCTGGGAAGGAGAAGACAGTCAGCCATAGGCAGCCATTTTGGACATATGCTCAATGTTATGCAAATGTTATAATACATGCTGTTCTATGCTTTTGTCACAACCATGGTCATGGTCGTGACTCCTGGAACCGCTTGCAGTCACCTGCAGTCTGGTTTCGTTGTTCAACACTGGTGAGTGCTATTACTATGTTCCCTCATGTGTGGTTGCCGCTGGCAACATGTTATTGGCAGTATAGAGGCCTGAGCTGTTGCTAGGCAGCTTGCTGTCAAGGGCATTCGGTTGCACCTGCAACGTGTGTTTATATGTGTGCACTTTCCCTGTCTGGTGTGCACAGGGGTTTATTGTGTGTGTATTCCCCTTTAAGTGGCTTCACTACCCTGTTTGGTGATGGAAGGGTTAACTCCTTTCCTAGTATGTGTGTGGCTACTTGGGCTATTTAGCTTCTGCTGGATGCCTGTAGCTGAGGGGTACTTCAGCTATTTGCTGGAGTCATCTTCATGGTTTTATACCATCTTCCAGTGAGGGCCACCCTTGTGGTCATAAAACCAACGTCATGATGTTAACTTTATCTTCCTGTGATGTCTCTTCTTACTGCAAGCTATATGGATCTGGTTTCCTGTGTGAGTCATGTTGTGTGCTGTGTCCTTTTGTGTTTGGTCTGGACAACAGCATTTGAGCACGGGTTCCAGTCAGTCTGTCTGTGGCAGGTAGGTGTGGAAGTGTTTCACTCACCTGCCATATCCTTATGCTGTTGATGTTCCCCCTTCCTTGCAGCCTGGCCAGTGAGACTCCTGTTCGTCTGTGTCCTGGAGGAACAGGTCATCTTACCCTGCTCCTAAGTCCAGGGATTTCCTTAGGGCTAGTAGGGACCCTAGGTTCCAGAGTATGAGCCTTCCTACCATCTGGGTTGGCTCATACGGTTAGGAGTCAGGGTCAGCATTAGGGACACAATAGGAGGTGACCTGCTCCCTGATCCTGTGGTCCTGGACTAGCAGCTACCCTCCAACCTCTAATATGGCACAACTGAGAGTTTTCCCCACTCTCAGTTGTGACAGCTTTCTGCTGATACATGTTATGCCTTATACTTATACAAGCCATTTGTATTATTGTAGTTTTACCAATTCACAATCCTGTTGACCAATAAACAAGTTAGACTACAGAAAACAGTCCTCTTATTTGGAAGACAGGAATGGTTTATGCTGAATGTCAGACTGCACACTCTGTGAACGTGTATGAAGACAGATGTGTAAAGTGCCGGTCTTAATAAATGTGCCCCTTAATCTGTATAGCCTTGAGGAAAGAGGCGAAAGGAGGGACTTGATCGAAACATTTAAATATGTTAACATTTTAAATAAGTTTCAGGAGGAAAGTGTTCTCAATAAGAAGCTAAACACAAGAACAAAAGGTACAATCTGAAATTAGTTGGGAGTAAGATCAGGAGCAATGTCAGAAAATAGTAGGGCACAGTTACTAAAGTGTTTGTCCCTGTTTTTGATCTAAAAAATGCTGTTGCATTTTAATTTGTGACAGTTTTTTAGATGGTTTGCCCTGTTCGCCTGTTTTGATTTTTTTAGACTAATTCAGAAGTATTTTTACTTTTTGAAACATTTTTTTTTTACCTATTTATGTAGGTGCGCCTTTTTTGCACCTGAATTGGTTGCAAAAGCAGTCTAATTTCCACTCTATCCCAGGACTGGTGAATTTTACTTTGTCTGTTTTCAGTGGTGACTTTTCCCACAAAGATACGACTTTAGACCATTAGACCAAGTGAATATGATCCTGTCTACCTGAAAAACAACCACCGGAAGTCAGACTAATTGCATTATGCCGAGTCTAATTCATCAAATGCTGCTTTCAATTTTAAACATTAATTAACAATAACAGGTAGAGATGAGTAAAAGAAATTACAGGAGGCGGTACGTACACTCTGAGAGCTCCCCCCGAGACAGGTCAAGTAACACAATTAAATTATGTAATTCAGTCTCCCAGAACAGGGCGACAGACACCTCCTAGCTTCTTCCGAAGAGGCTTACAAAGTGTACATTATGTCCAGAAAATGACGATCACCACATTCGGTGGTAACATAGTCCCAATAAACAGAAGAGCTAGAAGAGTAAGAGTCCTGAAAGAGCAAAACAGGGCACTCAAAGAACCACTACTGTACCTAGAGAGGCAAACAGAGCCATATAAGCTACACTGCCTCATCCTGGGAATATCCCTCTAAGGGTCTTCCAGGCCTGCCGAGCCATCACAAACATGGTTTGAGTAGATTTCTTCAAATAAATAGATTTTTTGTCTCCAATGTTCTATAGAAGGCAATTCGGTAGAGAGCCATCATTTTGGAATGAGAAAGCGACCAGCAACAATAAGTTGTTTAAATAGATATGTTGGTTTCCTATCTTCGGCATCCCTATATAATCCCAATAAAGCACTGAGTGGGGATACTGGAACCCTAGTACTGCAGATTTGATTACTGATGCCATACATACAGTCAGGTCCATAAATATTGTGACATTCAACACAATTCCAAGATTTTTGGTTCTATACACCACCACATAGTAACATAGTACATAAGGCCGAAAAAAGACATTTGTCCATCCAGTTCGGCCTGTCATCCTGCAAGTTGATCCAGAGGAAGGCAAAAAAAACTGTGAGGTAGAAGCCAATTTTCCTCACCGACTCCAATCAGGCATCAGAATAACTCCCTGGATCAACGACCCCTCTCTAGTAGCTATAGCCTGTAATATTATTACACTCCAGAAATACATCCAGGCCCCTCCTGAATTCCTGTATTGTACTCACCATCACCACCTCCTCAGGCAGAGAGTTCCATCGTCTCACTCTGTCGCTCTTACCGTAAAGAACCCTCTTCTATGTCTGTGTACAAACCTTCTTTCCTCCAGACGCAGAGGATGTCCCCTCGTCACAGTCACAGTCCTGGGGATAAATAGATGATGGGAGTGATCTCTGTACTGACCCCTGATATATTTATACATATTAATTAGATCTCCCCTCAGTCGTCTTTTTTCTAAAGTGAATAACCCTAATTTTGATAATCTTTCAGGGTACTGTAGTTGCACCATTCCAGTTATTACTTTAGTTGCCCTCCTCTGGACCCTCTCCAGCTCTGCTATGTATGCCTTGTTTACAGGAGCCCAGAACTGTACACAGTCCTCCATGTGTGGTCTGACTATTTGTAAAGTGGTAGGACTATGTTCTCATCACGGGCATCTATGCCCTTTCTGATGCAACCCATTATCTTATTGGCCTTGGCAGCAGCTGCCTGACACTGTTTTTTGCAGCTTAGTTTGCTGTTTATTAAAATTCCTAGATCCTTTCAATGTCAGTGTTACCCAGTGTTTTACCATTTAGTATGTACGAGTGACTTGCATTACTCCTTCCCATGTGCATAACCTTACATTTGTCAGTGTTAAACCTCATCTGCCACTTATCTTCCCAAGAGTCCAATCTATCCAGATCGCTCTGTAGTAGTATACTGTCCTCTGTAGTATATACTGTATACTGTCCTCTGTAGTATATATACAGTATACTGTCCTCTTTAGTATATATACAGTATATACAGTGTACTGTCCTCTGTAGTATGTATACAGTATACTGTCCTCTGTAGTATATATACAGTATATACAGTACACTGTCCTCTGTAGTATGTATACAGTATACTGTCCTCTGTAGTATGTATACAGTATACTGTCCTCTGTAGTATATATACAGTATACTGTCCTCTGTAGTATATATACTGTGGCAAACCTAGCCACTTCTGGACTATAATGTAAGAAGGTTGTCCGTACGTTTGAATGCAATATTTGGGCATGTGGTATTTTATATTGCTACTACTGCCCTTATTAGACTGGGTAGCAGATTGCATTCAGGCTGTCCTACAGACTATGTATGTTATTATGTGTTCGGTTACATTGTATCTGTGTATGCCAGGGTTCAAGTTAGTCCATTACGTTTGGTAATTGTATTTTGTGGATTACGTCTCAGACAATGCTTATTGTGTTGGTTAATTACGTCTCAGACAAGGCTCATTTGGTTTTGTGTATCGTGTTACAGACAGAGGGGAGGGGAGTTTGTGTACAATGGCATGGGGAACTGTATAAATATACAAGCTTGTGAATAAAGCAGTTAGTTGACTCCCAGACTGTGTGTCGTCCGGTTATTGGGAGGATTGGGAATATTGCCGTACTGCTCAGCGCTGACTGTGGATTTACCTGTTATACCAGCGGAGATCGTGGATTCTAATATTGCACTCCGCTACAATTGGTGGCAAGCGACGGGATCCAACCTTACAGCCGAAAAGCGGTGTTCGTGTAAATTGAAACTACCGAACAAGGAAAGTGAAGGACAATTCGTATGAAACAAAGAAACGAACAACGAGGTGAATGGAGATTGATTATGCTGCTTTGAAACGGCAGACATTGAAAGAGCTATTGGAAGCCAGGGGTAAAGTTGCCAGCAACAAACCCAAGGCTGTACTAATTGCCGAGCTGATGGAGGGAGACAGAGCCCTCAGCGCTACACCCCCAGCAGCCATGGAGGAGACACTCTACCAGAGGGAAATGAGAACCAGGCTGGAATTTCTGCCACAGCCTATATCAGAGGCCATGATGCAAATGGTAATGGCAAATGTGCAGGAGTACGTGATGGCACACAGCCCACAGCATGCACCGTCCCGAGCGGAGTCCACGACTGGGTCACTCTACAGCCAGGTAAAACCCCAAATTCCCTATCATGCCTTTAAAGTATTTTGCGAGGAGAAGGATGAGATTGATGTGTTTTTACAGGATTTTGAAAGGCTGTGTGATTTACATGACTTGGAATGGGCAGTATGGGTCCCCTTGCTGGCAGGCAAGCTAGCAGGGCAGGCAGCAGAAGCATATCGCGCTGTACCCAGCGAGGACAGCAGAGATTATGAAAAAGTGAAGCGAGCGATATTAGAGAGGTATGCATTACCCCAGAAGCATACCGGCGAAAATTTAGAAACCTGCGAAAACCAGAGAAAGATTCTCATGCTGAGTGGGCACACAAGCTGGACCAAGCATCACAAGGGTGGATACAAGCCAGCCAAGCCACTACTATGGAAGAATTGCGACAGTTAATGCTGTTGGAGCAATTCTTCAACGGTTTGTCTCCAGAGACACAAGAATGGGTGCGGGACAGGAAGCCTCTCACCCTAACAGAAGCGGCACACTTAGCCGATCAGCATTTTGATGCGAGAAGGCATCAGGTAACCCTGCCCAAGAGTTACCCGTGACCCGCGGGGTCACCCAGCATTCCACCCCCCCACGCTCCCACTGCATCTCCTCTTCGCCCGTCCCCAGGGAACCTACCACCACCCTCCAGGTATAATGGACGTGTCAATATCCAGTGCCACACCTGCAAACAGTGGGGGCATATGGCCCGTGAGTGCACCCAAAATCGAGGCAGACCTGCCTGGAACCAAGCTCGACCGAATCCGGCACCAAGGGCTGCTGCCCACCATTATCAGCGGGAGCCAGCTGCCCAAGAGATGTGGAGTGTGCAAGCCGAGGAACCTCTAGGGGTATTACACGAGGTGATGTCCGTTCGAGCCACCGACAACAGGCAGCACTATCGCCAGCTGGTGACCCTGGAAGGGAAGGAAGTACAAGGGCTCCGAGATTCCGGAGCCACGCTAACCTTGATCGCACCCCATCTGGTTCCAGGTTCCGCTCACACTGGCGGATCAGTGGCCGTAAGGGTGGCAGGGGGAGCAGTGTACCGACTACCCACTGCTAAAGTGCATTTGGATTGGGGTGCTGGAGAGGGGGTTGTGGAAGTGGGCATCATGCAAAATCTACCAGCAGATGTTGTACTGGGGAATGACTTGGGCCAGATGACCTCTGCTTTTGTACCCCAGGCTCCACACCAGGAAGCTCATCCAGTGACCACACGGCAGCAGGCTCGCATCACGGCTCCACTAGCACACTCTGAGGCTCAGGTAAAAGACCATGACCCCCACACGACACGTATGTCCTGGGATACCCCAACTACATTTGAGGCAGAGGTAAAGTCAGACCCCACACTACAGATATATAGGGACAGAGTACACACCGACCAGGCTGGGTTAGAGGGGGAGCGGTACACGTGGGAGAAGGGGCTACTGTACCGTATTGCTGAAAGAGGAGTGGGGGGGTCAGTCACAGTGACCACCAAACAGTTAGTGGTTCCCCAGAAATATCGGCAAGAGCTACTTAGGATTGTGCACGATATTCCCTTGTCTGGGCATCTAGGGATGACTCGTACCCGATATAGGTTAACCCATGCATTTTTCTGGCCAGGGATTTCTAAAGATGTGAGGCAGTACTGCACATCCTGTGATATATGCCAGCGAGTAGGCAAGCGAGGTGACCGCCCCAAAGCTAAATTATGTCCCCTCCCTATTATTGCAGAACCTTTCAGTAGGGTGGCCGTCGACATAGTAGGGCCCCTACCCAGACCCAGCCCCTCTGGGAAAAGGTTTATCTTAACAGTAGTGGACTATGCCACACGATACCCTGAGGCCGTAGCCCTCACTAATATCCATGCTGAAACGGTGGCCGAGGCTTTAATGAAGATATTTTCCCGGGTAGGGTTTCCCCAAGAAATAATATCCGATAGGGGCACCCAATTCACTGCCGAGGTCACCCAACAACTGTGGAAGATATGTGGCATTAGGCCAATAATAAATTCTGCCTACCACCCCCAGTCCAATGGGCTATGCGAAAGATTTAATGGTACGCTGAAACAAATGCTCCGTACGCTTGGAGAAGCGCACAAAGACTGGGAACGGTTTTTACCCCACCTGCTCTTCGCATACAGGGAGGTACCCCAAGAATCGACAGGGTTTTCTCCTTTTGAATTACTGTTTGGAAGGAGGGTACGAGGGCCGTTAGACCTAATTAGGGAGCATTGGGAGGGTGAGAGTAGCCCAGATGGAACCCCTATCGTATCTTACGTACTGGAGTTCCGGGACCGTCTGGAGGCGCTGACTCAGACTGTGCGCACCAACCTCCGGGCGGCCCAGCAGCGCCAGCGCCGATGGTACAATAGGGGAGCCAGAGACCGCAGCTTTCAAGTGGGGCAGAAGGTTTTGATTTTAAAACCCGTCCGCACAGACAAGCTGCAGGCCATCTGGCAAGGCCCGTACCAGGTGGTGGAACAGAGATGTGACACCACCTATGTGATTGGCCCCTGCTCAGGGGTAGGGAAGAGACGCATGCTCCATATAAACATGCTCAAACCCTACCATGAGAGGATAGAGGACGTGGCGGCGATATGCGCCTCAGCCTCTGAGGATCAGGAGAATCTGCCCCTACCTGACCTATTAGAACAGGAAGAACAGACAGAGCCCTCCAAGGGGGTTCGGCTGGGGGAGCGGCTAAGCCCTCAGGAGCGTGCCCAGGTACAAGAGCTGATTGTAGCTAAAGGGGCTACCTTCTCCAATTTGCCTGGGTACACTCCGCTGGCCACCCACCGAGTCGAAACCCCGGGACAGCTACCTATGCGGCAGACTCCATATCGCGTCCCTGAAGCAGTCAGAACCCATATGAAAACTGAAATTGACGAGATGTTGCAGCTGGGGGTTATCGAACCTTCCGATAGCCCCTGGGCATCGCCGGTAGTGCTGGTACCCAAGAAGGATGGCACGACACGTTTCTGTGTCGACTACCGGAGGCTAAATGACAAAACGGTGTCTGATGCCTATCCGATGCCTCGGATAGACGAGCTGCTGGATAAGATGGCACGGGGCCAGTATCTCACTACCATAGATCTATGTAAGGGATACTGGCAGATTCCACTAGCCGAGGATGCCATCCCCAAGTCGGCGTTTGTCACCCCGTTTGGCCTGTATCAATTTCGGGTCATGCCATTCGGGATGAAAAATGCTCCGGCAACTTTTCAGCGGATGGTCGATCAGTTACTGGACGGATTCCAGGAATACGCCTGTGCCAACTTGGATGACATCGCTATATTCAGCCAGACCTGGGCAGAGCACCTACAACACATAGGGGCCATCCTAGATCGTATTGGAGAGGCAGGATTAACGCTGAAACCCAGCAAGTGTCATATAGGGATGGCCGAAGTGCAGTACTTGGGCCACCGGGTGGGGAGCGGGCAACAGAAACCGGAACCAGCTAAAGTGGAAGCTGTAGCTAAATGGCCCACTCCTAGGACAAAAACCCAAGTGCTAGCGTTTCTGGGTACAGCAGGGTACTATAGAAAATTTGTGCCCAATTATAGCGCCCTGGCCAAACCCCTGACTGACTTGACTTGTAAGAATCTTCCTCGACAGGTTGTCTGGGCCCCAGAGTGTGATCAGGCATTCCAACAACTGAAGACTGCTCTAACTATTGCTCCCGTACTTGCTGCTCCTGATCCAACTAAAAGATTTCTTGTTCACACAGACGCTTCAATGTTTGGATTGGGAGCAGTGCTGAGCCAAGTTGGAGCCGATGGCGGAGAACACCCCGTAGCTTACTTGAGCCAAAAGTTATTGCCACGAGAAGTAAGCTACGCCGCCATTGAGAAGGAGTGCCTGGCCGTGGTGTGGGCCCTCAAAAAGTTACAGCCGTACTTATATGGACAACCTTTTTCCTTACTCCCAGATCACAACCCGTTGGTGTGGCTAAACCGTGTGGCTGGAGACAATGCCCGGCTGCTGCGCTAGAGTCTGGCGCTGCAGCCGTATGACTTTACCATCCACTACCGCCCAGGGAAACAAAACGGTAACGCCGACGGGTTATCCAGACAAACGGAACTGGAAAAGTGATCTGTGAGTACTCTCCCGGACATCCCCAAGCCGATCCGTTGGGATCAGACTGTGTATGCCGGCTTGGTTCTGGGGGAGCATTGTGGCAAACCTAGCCACTTCTGGACTATAATGTAAGAAGGTTGTCCGTACGTTTGAATGCAATATTTGGGAATGTGGTATTTTATATTGCTACTACTGCCCCTTTTAGACTGGGTAGCAGATTGCATTCAGGCTGTTTTACAGATTATGTATGTTATTATGTGTTCGGTTACATTGTATCTGTGTATGCCAGGGGTCAAGTTAGTCCATTACGTTTGGTAATTGTATTTTGTGGATTACGTCTCAGACAAGGCTCATTGTGTTGGTTAATTACGTCTCAGACAATGCTTATTGTGTTGGTTAATTACGTCTCAGACAAGGCTCATTTGGTTTTGTTTATTGTGTTACAGACAGAGGGGAGGGGGAGTTTGTGTACAATGGCATGGGGAACTGTATAAATATACAAGCTTGTAAATAAAGCAGTTAGTTGACTCCCAGACTGTGTGTCGTCCGGTTATTGGGAGGATTGGGAATATTGCCGTACTGTTCAGCGCTGACTGTGGATTTACCTGTTATACCAGCGGAGATCGTGGATTCTAATATTGCACTCCGCTACATATACAGTATACTGTCCTCTGTAGTATGTATACAGTATACTGTCCTCTGTAGTATGTATACAGTATATTGTCCTCTGTAGTATGTATACAGTATACTGTCCTCTGTAGCATGTATACAGTATACTGTCCTCTGTAGTATGTATACAGTATACTGTCCTCTGTAGCATGTATACAGTCCTCTGTAGTATATATACAGTATACGGTCCTCTGTAGTATATATACAGTATACTGTCCTCTGTAGTATATATACAGTATACTGTCCTCTTCAGTGTTAATTACTTTACACAGTTTAGTGTCATCTGCAAAAATTGATATTTTACTATGCAAGCCTTCTACAAGATCATTAATAAATATATTGAAGAGAATAGGGCCCAATACTGACCCCTGAGGTACCCCACTAGTGACACTGATCCTCCAGTACTGACCCCTGAGGTCCTCCACTAGTGACACTGATCCTCCAGTACTGACCCCTGAGGTACTCCACTAGTGACAGTGACCCAATCTGAGTGTGTACTGATAATAACCACCCTCTGCTTTCTATCATTGAGCCAGTTACTTACCCACTTACAGACGTTTTCTCCCAGTCCGAACATTCTCATTTTATATACTAACCTTTTATGTGGTACAGTGTCAAATGCTTTGGAGAAGTCCAGATACACGACATGCATTGATTCGCCGCTGTCAAGTCTAGAACTTACCTCCTCATAGAAACTGATTAAACTAGTTTGACATGACCGATCCCTCATGAAGCTATGCTGATATGGCGTTATTTGCTTATTTCCGTTAAGATGCTCTAACATAGCATCTCTCAGAAAACCTTCAGACAGTTTACCCACAACAGATGTTAAACTTACCGGCCTATAGTTTCCAGGCTCTGTTTTTGGCCCCTTTTTGAATATTGGCACCACATTTGCCATGCGCCAATCCTGTGGGACATTCCCTGTCAGTATAGATTCCGCAAATATCAGAAATAAGGGTCTGGCTATGACATTACTTAATTCCGTTAGGATACGGGGGTGTATGTCATCCGGTCCTGGCGATTTGTCTATTTTAATCTTTTTAAGTCGCTGTTGTACTTCTTCCTGGGTCAGACAGGACACTTTTAATGGGGAATTTATTTCAACATTCGGCATGTCATCTGACAATTTATTTTCCTCAGTGAATACATTGGAGAAAAACATATTTAACAGCTTTGCTTTCTCCTCGTCGCTCTCTGCGACTCCCCCCTCATTACTCTTTAAAGGGCCGACACCTTCAGATTTATACTTTTTAACATTTATATAATTGAAGAACATGTTAGGGTTAGTTTTACTCTCTTTGGCAATTAATCTCTCGGTCTCTAGTTTGGACGCTTTTATTTGTTTTTCACTCTATCTATGTATCTATACAGCCATATAGCTTCAGACATTGATGCGGGTAGGTGGCCCTCATTCCAAGACACATTTAATAGCTGCAGCAAGTGAGGTAACAACACATCACTATACCGCCGGTATAATTCAAAAGGAAGGCCATCTGCCCCTGGAGAGGAGTTACCTCTAGTTGCTTTCAATGCCTCTTCCAACTCCAGAAGTTGGAGAGGAGTCTCCAGCATCAATCGGTCCTCCTGGGAGAGGGAGGGGAGATTAATCCTATCCAGGAATATCTTATGGTCGATATGTCGATCCTTTAACTCCGATCTATATAAAGTAGCAAACTAATTGGCAAATTCTTGTTCGATATCTGCCCTATCTGTACATATCTTTCCTTGCACGATCTGATGCTTTTAATTATAGTGGTAGTTTGCTGATTTTTAATCAGGGAAGCTAGTAATCTCCCTGGCTTACCTGCCTCACAAAACTGTTTTTGCCCTGAGAAAAAGATCTTTTGTTGACATTTATCGTGAAGGTGGCGGTTGTATTCCTCCCTTGCCTTAAGTAAACACTGCTGTACCCCTGCACTTTGATCCGTGGCTACTATCCCTTGTAAAGCGTATACTCGGATAAAGGCTTTTAGGGCGTCCCAGACATAATGTTCATGAGCAGTGCCAACATTAAGATTCCAAAACTCTTCCAACTCACTCCCGAGTTCTCCCTGGCCCTGAAGTATGTTAAGCCAATGAGGATTCAGTCTGAAAATGCGAGGTATCTCAGCAGCCTCCAACCTTTTTACTACTAGGAGAATTGGGGAGTGATCTGAAATCGTGTGTGACTCATATTTCATACGGACTATCCTTTTAATAAAATTAGACGCTTGTAAAAGCCAGGTCTATCCTGGATAAAGCAGTGCAGGAACGACTGAAACAGGAGTATACTCTTGCCTCCGTACAGATGTTGCCAGATATCTATTAGTGCCATTTCTTGACATATATTGGCTAATGACGATGCCCCTCCTATACTCAACCCACTCCTACCAACCGAGGAGATCCTTTCCAATGCACGATCCATAACATCATTAAAATCTCCTAACAATATAATTGGGCATTCTTCTCTTTGACTTACAAAGTCAAAGAGTTGAGAGATGACATACAGAGAGAAGGGTGGAGGGACATAGACAAACGCCAATATACATATTGTCTGGGACCATCTGCAATGGAGAAACACAAACCTGCCCTCTTTATCTATTCTTTGTCCGATAGGTTCATACTGTACTTTATTGTGTATATACACACTGACCCCCCGTGAAAAGGTAGAGAGACAAGAGTGGTACTCAGCTGTGCTCACTTTTTTTTCATGCGCGGCAGTGTCTCAGTAGTCAGGTGAGTTTTGATTAAATACACGATTGCAGGAAGATGTTTACTAATAATATCAGAGACAATCACTCTTTTTGTTCTGTCCGCTAACCCACGTACATTCCATGCAAAAAGTCTGTCTGTCATTAGATTGTACCTATCCTGGGTCTAGGTCAGTCCTTGGGGATGCGGTCTCCCCAGCCTGTCTGTCATAGATATGCCCCCAGACAACAAATACCCTCCCTCCACCCCCCTAAACCGCCTTTCTGGTCATCAGGGAGTGACATCCCTCCCCGATAGCCTCTTCCTCTTTGCGCTCCTCCCCTCCCCCTCCTCATCGCCCGCGTCCACTCCATATTTAATTAGCAATACCCTCTTGCTCCATCCACGACACTAGTCCGTCCAATTTAGGGAAGAACAGAGTTTTTCCTTCATATATTAGTCTAAGAGTTGCTGGGTACATCATGGAATATTTAATTTTTGAAGATGCTAGCTGTTTTTTCACCTCACGAAATGCCCTACGTTTCTCTTGAGTGTTTTTAGAGAAGTCCGGGTAAATCTCAGTCCTGCTATCATTAAACAACAAATCTTTGAAATCTCACTTTTCCCTCAGAATCTTATCCCTATCTTTTTGGGACAGCATTCTGATTAACATTGCCCTCGGGGGGGGGGCACCCAGTGTTTTTTTTTTTAACAGAATCCTATGTGCCCTTCTCCACGCAGAAAGAGGGAGAGAGGGACTCCATTCCAATATTAGTTGATAGCCAATTCTGTACGAACTCTTCTGCTACATCACCCTCAGCCCCCTCCGGAAATCCTATCAGCCTCAAGTTAGATCTTCTGGACATATCCTCCAGGGGAGCCAATTTATCCTTCAATGTTTTGGTCTCGGATTCCAAAACATTGGCTTTCCCCGAGGTCATGTCCAGATCCTTTTTCATTTCTTTAGTGAAGCCCCGTAACTCCTTAACTTTATCCCGTATCTTATTCATTTCATCTTTTATTAGGGAAATGTCAGATTGTACAGAGGCCACCTTTAAAGAGAGCTCCCTCAATGTTTGGTTAGATAAATGCACCGCTGTCAATATATCAGCCAATTTATTATCAATTCATTCCATCCTATTTTCTCCTGCCGAGTTCCCATCAGTATCACTCCCTACATCAACTTTGTCAGGGATAACGGGAATTTCCTGGGGTGGCTGTGATTTCTGAGCTTGTCTTGTCTTATGCGGGGAGGATTTTTTTAAGAATCTATTTTTTCTGAGGGGCTACCCGGGCCTGCGCTTTTAGGTGATGAGTACCCCAGTAGATTTCCTATTAACCAGCTTCGGAGGCATTTTCCCTTAAAGTAACGAAAGAAAAATACACTTATTGCTGTCACAAGAAACACCAATGCCTAATCCTAGTCCCAGTATTCCACCTTCTCCTCCCCCCTCCACAAAGGTTGGGAAGGGCAGGGGAAGGCCAACACTATTATAGATACAAGGGAGAAAATTGGTTATTAGCAAAAAGAGAAAACAGTACAGCTTAAGAGACTAATACTATAGCACTGAAGCACCAGAGTATCAGATACTCAATACCTATAACAGAGGTCTTCACATTACAGTACCTGTACAGAATTCAAAAACATGTAAACTCCTAGGCATTGTGAGAGTAATAGTTAACAGAGTAGATAAGCATCCGAAAATTAAGATTTAAGAGATTAATACTCTATTGTCCAGACAGGCGGATATTATTAACTCTCGTCACTCCACACCTTGGAATTCCAACAGAGAGGATCCGAGGCTGTGGATTCATGCATACAGGAGGGACGCAGAATAACAGTTTGTTAGCATGTTTAGTTAGCAGGGTTAATAGATGATAAAGTAAATAACCTTGAGAGTCTGATATCCAAATATAAGATTATTGCTCAAGATGCTACATGCATTAGTAAAGATGCTTTCCTATACCCTTTCTAACCCCACACATATCAATTCATAGGAGATGATCCCATAATAATTAGCAAGGTTAGTCAATGCCAAGGAAAGATGAAGATTGCGATGTTAATAATGTAGTGTCCAAGTCCAGCTTGTACATTACTCACGGTACTTCAAATACGAGCAAGATGGATCCGTCTGGCTTTCTCAGCTTATATGGGCTTCCATCCTGCTCCAATGGTCTTCAATAGGAGCAGCTACGTCTGAAGGTAGATAGTAGATTTAGTTATATCAGAAGGGAGAACTACCTTTATTCGAAAATTCCAGATAGTCCTTTAGTCTAGTCCGTCTGTTATAGAAAGGGCCCCTATCCGGCCCCTGTTAGTCCCGCCAAACCTCATAGCATGCCCAGCCCGCACCACTAATGGGACACCCCACTGTCTCCACACAATTAGGTGTGGAGAGCCTCCTTAAAGCAGACGTATATGTCCAGCAGAAGGAAAAAAGCACTAGGAGGCCCAAATCAGGTGTCTGGAAGTATCCTCCCTGTGCCTGTCCGGCATCACTATTCAGAGCCGAGTCGGGCCCTCACAGACCGGCTCGCAATCCACCAACTCTCCTCCTGCAGCATTCCGGAATCTGCCCTCCCAGACCGACAGCAGACCGCACACCCGGATAGACTCTCAAGCAACAGAGAGGAGGCCCCGCCAGGACAGGTATCCTTCACCACGGCTGATCCAGGACCTCCACCGCTCCGAAATCTGCACTCATCAGCGGGGAGCAATGTCCAACAGTGGTTAAGCGGTAAGCAGCGACAGCCGGGCACACTCCCAAACAGTAAGGGTCAAGCCATACCTGAAGCCGGGACTCGCAGAGGGAGCGGGGCGTGAGGCGAGTAATATCAGGCAGACAAGCGAGGCGAGGGAGGGTGCAGGGAGCATGGCACGCCTACGTCCTTACATCATGCCACTCACGCTCCCAATTTAAAACTAATTTAATAAAATAATATCTATTTTATCCATTTATCTATCTATCTACTATCTACCAATTATACCCTATAAACCCCTATCAAGCTATTAAAACTAATACAAATCCTAATAAATTCCTATAAAAAAAACTATAGAACCCTATCAAGCTATTAAAGCTAATAAAAATCCTAATACATTTCTATAAAAATCCTATAAAACCCCTATCAAGCTGGTAAAACTAATAAAAATCCTTCTATCAATTATCTATCTATCTTTTTATCTACCTATCTATAGTCTATCTTTCCATCTATCTATCTATGGGTATAACTCTCAACGTCACTAACACTCGACTTGTTAAATTTGTATTTATATAAAATATTTAAAACTAATTTAATAAAATAATATCTATTTTATCTATTTATTTATCTATATATCTACTATCTACCAATTATATCCTATATACCCCTATCGAGCTATTAAAACTAATACACATCCTAATAAATTCCTATAAAAAACTATAAAACTCCTATCAAGCTATTGAAACTAATACAAATCCTAATAAATTCCTATAAAAAACTATAAAACCCTATCAAGCTATTAAAACTAATAAAAATCCTAATACATTTCTATAAAAATACTATAAAACCCATATCAAGCTGGTAAAACTAATAGAAATCTTTCTATCAATTATCTATCTATCTTTTTATCTACCTATCTATAGTCTATCTTTCCATCTATCTATCTATCTATGGTTTTAACTCTCAACGTCACTAACACTTGACTTGTTAAATTTGTATTTATATAAAAATTTTAAAACTAATTTAAAAAAATTATATCTATTTTATCTATGTATCTATCTATCTATCTATCAATAATATCCTCTAAACCCCTATCAAGCTATTAAAACTAATACAAATCCAAATAAATTCCTATAAAAAACTATTAAACTCCTATCAAGCTATTAAAACTAATACAAATCCTAATAAATTCCTATAAAAAACTATAAAACCCCTATCAAGGTATTAAAACTAATAAAAATCCTAACAAATTCCTATAAAAATCCTGTGAAACCCCTATAAAGCTATTAAAACCAATAGAAAGCCTAATAAATTCCTATAAAAATCCTATAAAACCCCTATCAAGCTATTAAAACTAATATAAATCCTATAAACCACTATCAAGCTAATAAAACTAATACAAATCCTAATCAATTCCTATAAAAAAAACTATAAAACCCCTATCAAGCTATTAAAACTAATAAAAATCCTAATATATGTCTATAAAAATCCTATAAAACCCCTATCAAGCTATTAAAACTAATAAAAATCCTAACAAATTCCTATAAAAATCCTATTAAACCCCTATAAAGCTATTAAAACGAATACAGATCCTAATACATTCTTATAAAAATCTTATAAATGCTATTAAAACTAATAAAAAGCCTAATAAATTTCTATAAAACTCATGTCAAGCTGTTAAAACTAATAAAAATCCTAACAAATTCCTATAAAAATCCTATTAAACTTCTATCAAGCTATTAAAACTAATTAAAATCCTAATACATTCTTATAAAATTCCTATAAATGCTATTAAAACTAATACAAATCCTAATACATTTCAAAAAAAAATTCTAATAAATTTCTATAAAACCCATGTCAAGCTGTTAAAACTAATAAAAATCCTAACAAAATTCCTATAAAAATCCTACACATGCTATTAAACTTCTATCAAGCTATTAAAACTAATTAAAATCCTAATACATTCTTATAAATATCCTATAAATGCTATTAAAACTAATACAAATCCTAATACATTTCTATAAAACCCCTGTCAAGCTGTTAAAACTAATAAAAATCCTGATAAATTCCTAAACAAAATACTATAAAACACCTATCAAGCTATTAAAAACCTAATAAAATTTCTAACAACAACGTACAGAAATATGATGCAATGTTACAACACATAAATCTAAAAAAAAGTATCACGCTATTAAAACTAATAAAAATCCTAATAAATAACTATGAAAAACCTATAAAACCCCTATAAAGCTATTAAAACTAATGCAAATCCTATAAAACACCTATCAAGCTATTAAAACTAATTAAAAAAAACTATAAAACCCCTATCAAGCTATTAAAAGTAATAGAAATCCTAATAAATTCCTATAAAAATCCTATAAAACCCCTATCAAGCTATTAAAACTAATAAAAATCCTATCAAACACTTATCAAGCTATTAAAAACCTAATAAAAATCCTAATAAATTCCTTTAAAAATCCTATAAAACATCTATCAAGGTATTAAAAACATAATAAAAAAAACAAATACATTCTTATAAAATCTTATAAGTCACCTATCAAGCTATTAAAATCCTAATATATTATAATATCTATGTATCTTTCTCTCCACCAATTATCTTTATATTTACAATTATTTATCTATCGATTATCTATCTATCTGTTATCTTTGTATCTATACATCCGTATACCCCCATCTATCTATCTTTCTATCTATCTATCAATTATCTATATTTCTATCTACCTATCTATAGTCTATCTTTCCATCTATCTATCTATCTTTCCATCTATCTATCTATCTATCTATCTATGGGTATAACTCTCAATGTCCCTAACACTCGACTTGTTAATTTTGACAGCTTGAAAGACCTTATATCCGATTACTCCCGCAAACCCGAGACGCAGAAAACATTAGGTATAGAGCAAAACGGCATTTTCAGAAATAGGAAGCGTTTGGCCATAGAGACAAGACCGCGTCCTAAGATCCTATTTAGGAGCGACAGCAGCAGCGGCACACAACTTTTCCAGGAGCCGATCCTATCTTACCATTAGGATCCACCCATCAGCTGTCGGTCAATTTCTACAAGCAACTAACACATTTACAAAACCAGCAGTGTTCACACATTTGTGACGAGGCGCAGGCGGCGTGTTGTACAACCAGCTGTAACAATGAAGAGCCGGAATAGAACGGTTATTTAAAATCTAAACATCTATCAAAACAGGACGAAACAGGTAGTATATGTGGTAGTCAGAAACACGGCAATTCAATTTTTAAAATTTCAGCGTCCTGTGTGACCCTTTTTTTGGTCACGGCGGACATTTTCTCAAATACCGCAAACATTTTGCGAAGTGCGTCAGGGTATGTCCAAGCATGTCGCAGGCATGTCGTTATTTAAGAGCTGCGAATGCCTTTTTGTTGTGTTAGGAAATTTGCTTTGTTACGTAATTATGTTTAATAAAATCGAACGCCTGCGTGATTTAAGCCAAATATTTGATCACCGCATCTAGAGCAGATACGTAACATTTATACGGAGCTCACAAGCGGACACCCGAACGCTAGTGTGAAAGTAGCCATAGTCGTCTTTTGTCCGGTCACACACGCGGTGGATGCGACAGAAACAACAGAATTCTGTAACAAAGATATTTAAAACTTCAAAGTAAAGTTACAACGTTAACCAAACTTTCTGTAACAAACATATGTAAAACAAATAAAAATGTAGGCCGCTATTTCTTTTGACAGTAAATACACTGTCTTAATTAGTTAAAATTACATAAACCGCTAGGACATACCGGTGATATCAGATACTTAAAAATGTTGCTAAAATGAATGCAAAAGCTAATACTTGCATTCCTCATGAAATAACAAGGCGGGCACAAGAATATTTATGTCAGCTGTTTGTACCTACAATTACATATTTATAAATATAACTAATTATTCATTATGCCCGTCACAATAACGGATGTTAGAATTGGTAGGCGCGCAGAGCAATCATCACACCGCGCTCCATGTACGGCGCGAGCGGTGTGTGGGGTGGCGGCGTTGATCGGCCGGCGCTCGGGTGTGGAAGGTGGGTGGTGCGGATGGTGTGTGGGGGATGGCATTGATCGGCCGGCGCTCGGGTGTGGAAGATGGGCGGTGCGGATGGCGTGTGGGGGACGGCGTTGACCACTTGGGGACGCTGTGTGATGATGGGCAACCTCAAAGCAGCGGGGTATGTGGTGTCCCACTAGGTAAATGTGGGCACTACACAAGGGTCAATTGGGCCACGCTGTTCCCCACCTTTTGTGGAACATGGTCATTGTATTTTATATGGTATCTTTAATGTGTATTTTCCTGTTGTCTCCTATACCAGGCCTGTTAGGGGTTGTTCCTCCTCCTAGGCAGTAGAGGGAGCTAGGGAACCCCCTAGTATATATAGTTAGGCCCAGACAGGAAAGAGTCAGTGTAGTATAGTCCAGGAGGCTAGTTAGTGCAGTCTAGCCTGCCTGAGTTTCCTGAACAAAAGAAGCTCAGAAGTTGCATCCAAGGGAAGAAGTTGCCTCCTGAACTTCCCTTACAAGTACAGTGCAAGTTTATTTCCAGCCAAACAGAGAGCTGAAGGGCAGAAGTATATTCTACAGCAAGGAGACATATACCAGAGGAAGGTTTCCCTACCCAAGGATAAAGCCAGCAATAGGGCATACGGGCCTTGGAGCAAGCCAGACAGGACCTAAGGAAAATACAGCCTGATCTGTAAGTGTTATTCCCTCTGAGTATCTTGCAAGGGCTTTGCCTGCCATTTATATAAAGCCTGCCAGTTACCAACATTTACATGTGGAACTAACTAAAGAATGTAAATAGTTGAACTGTCAGTAAAAGGAAGTTCTAGTTCACTGCAACTTTTGTTCCTCAATTATTCCTGCAACAAATTGGTGTGCCACCGGCACTGGCATCACAAACTTTAAGGGATCTTGCCATATGGCACATTAAACCTGCAACACCCAGGGCACCTCACCTACCACCCGGCCTGGTCCCTATACATAGAGAGTTCTCCAGAGGATCTATGTGCCAGCCTCTCCATCGCTGCTGTACCATCAGTTAGTAACTACCCCTGTGACCTCACATTCGCTCACCCTGCAGGGCTGCGTACTGAACTTGTGCGTCTGCACAGGAGGCGGAGTTGAAGGCACTCACTGACGCATGTACAATGGGTAAGGGACTGAGAATAAATTGTTACACTGATGCCCGGTATGCTTTCGGGGTAGCACATGACTTTGGTGTTATCTGGAAAACTAGGGGATTTCTGACTTCATCGGGCAAACCAATAAAAATTTTTGAAGCAGTACAGAGCCTCATAGAGACCCTAGAGCTGCCCACAGAGGTAGCCATTGTTAAAGTGCCAGCCCATGTAAAGCAAGATGATCCGCTAGCTGTGGGAAATGATCAAGCAGACCAAGCAGACGGTCTGCCGCTCCTGACATTGTTTTTTCCAACTATGCCAGATTTGTCACTCTTGCAGGAATTACAGGCTCAGATAACGCCTCAAGACAAAAAGGTATGGATGGAGGCGAGGGCCACAAAGACAGGAGAGCTCTGGCAGGTAAATGGCAGAACATGTTTGACTCTGAGTTTGTATCTGATGATGGCCAATTTAGCACATGGACCTACTCATTTGTCGAAAGGAGCTATGAGCGCACTAGTGTTAGAACATTGGTTTGCACCTGGAATTCAGACCCTCTTTTTAAAGTTTGTTCAGTGCTGTCTTACATGTGCCAGACATAACCCTGGGAGCTTTGTAAAGACCCCCAAGAAACACACTCCCAAACCCTTGTACCAGTTTCAAAGAGTGCAGGTGGATTACATACAGCTACCCAAGGTGAGCACATATGAGTATGTCCTTGTAGCCATTGATGTATTCTCAGGTTGACCAGAAGCCTGGCCAGTAACTATGGCTACGGCCAAAAATACTGCTAAGAAAATATTGTCAGAGGTAGTCTGCAGATATGGGATTCCTGTCACAACCAGACATCTGAGAAGCTTGGACAGATGCCTTTCAGAACCTCCTCCTTGAGCTTTCTTTGTTTTGGTTTTCAGTTCCTCATCTCGTTAGCCTCTCTCAGCTGTCTTGTAGTTGGACTGATTGCATCCCTTTAAATTCCTCCCCATAATGCATTAGTGTGCGGTTTATACAACTTCCTGGAGTGTGTGTGCATGCTGATCCTATTTCCCAGTCTTCTACAAGATAAGTGTTGTACATTCATTTGTGATTTTATGTTTGCTGGATCCCAGGTGACCCTGACTCCCTCCGTGTCTAGTGTAGGGAGCCGGTGGTCGTTTCCCCTCACTATTGTAGGGTGTTCAGGTGTTATATAGTCGAGGTACGAGGATATGCGATCATCCACCATTGGGGTGTTTGAATAGGCTGAGCAGAGTCAGGGAGAGTGCCAGGTCTTATGCAGGGGTCTCCCTTTTGTTCCTTAGTTTTGGATCCAGTGAGTCTTATATTCATTTTGCATTGTCTTGTTTCCTGTACACCTTCCGTGACATTATAAACCGCCAAAACCGTCTCAAGCATGGATCCGGTTTCACTTTTGACTGAACGCTTCCAGGGTCTTTCATTGGAGGTAGCTGATCTCCGTAAGACTCTTTCTCAGTTTCTAGTGACCGGTTCAGCTTGCGTTCATGGAGTTTGTTCTGAGCCTAAGATCTCGCTCCCGGATACGTTCTCCGGGGGTAGTGAGAATTTTGTGCGTTTCAGAGAGGCTTGCAAACTCCATTTTTGCCTTCTTCCCCATTCCTCTGGTGATGAGGAACGGAGGGTGGGGATCATTATATCGCGGCCCCTCCGTTCAGTGGATGAATTCTTTTTAGCCCTGGGTCAGATATATGATGATCCGGATCGTGTTGCTTTGGCTGAGTCTAGACTACGTCTGTTATGCCAGGGTAAACAATCCGCAGAGATATACTGTTCAGAATTTCGGAGATGGGCAGCTGATACTGGTTGGAATGATGCTGCACTCCGAAGTCAATTTTGCCATGGTCTTTCAGAGGGATTGAAAGATGCATTTGCCTTTCATGAAAGGCCTATCTCCTTGGACGCTGCTATCTCTCAGGCCGTTCGTATTGACAGGCGTCTTAGAGAGAGAGGAGAGATCTCTCCTTCCTGTCATACTCAGTCCCAGGACAGTGCAGCGGTCTCATTCTGTGCGCAGGGGTCTCAGTCGCTGTCAGCCCCTTCTGAGCAGGAGCCCATGCAGCTGGGGTTGATTGCCTCTGACAATAGAAGATTCAGCCCGCATGGGAAGGTTTGTTTTTGTTGTGGAGGTATAAATCATTTGGCAAATGTTTGTCCCTCTAGGAGATTCAGGCAGTTTTCTGGGAGTAATAAAGAAACAAAAAGGAAAAAATCTTTTAAAAATGTTCCATCTGTTACTATTGGCAGGGTTGAGGCGGAAATTGAAGGTTTTCCGTTTGCTTGTAGTTCCCGTTTTGTCCTGCCTGCCAGGGTGGCGCTAGAGAGCAAGAACATTTTTTGTGAGATTTTTGTAGATAGTGGAGCAGCTGTCAATCTCATTGATAATCATTTTGCGATAACTCATGGTTTCCAGGTATGCACTTTGGGAAAGGATATTACTGTTTTTGCTATTGATTCCGCTCCACTTTCTCAGAAATCATTAAAGGGCATAGTTCACAATATTCGTTTAATTGTGAGTGATGCTCATGTTGAGGATGTGTCATGTTTCGTCCTTAGCGGTTTGCCTACCCCTCTGGTGTTGGGGCTACCCTGGCTCACTAAACATAACCCCACCATTGATTGGCAAGCGAGGCAAATAAATGGTTGGAGTGACTTTTGCAGAGAGAATTGCCTCACGACATCTGTTTCTGAGGTTTCTACTAAGACTGTACCACCTTTTCTCTCTGAATTTTCGGATGTCTTCTCTGAGAGTGGAGTTCAGGATTTGCCCCCGCACAGGGAGTACGATTGCCCTATTAATCTCATCCCAGGCGCCAAGCTGCCTAAATCTCGTTTATACAATCTTTCCCAACCTGAAAGGGTCGCTATGCGTGCTTATATCTCTGAGAGTCTGAGAAAAGGACACATACGACCCTCGAAGTCACCTGTTGCCGCTGGTTTTTTCTTTGTTAAGAAAAAAGATGGTTCTTTAAGACCTTGTCTGGATTTCAGGGAGCTGAACAGTATCACTATTCGTGACCCTTATCCGCTTCCTCTGATCCCGGACCTGTTTAACCAGATTGTTGGGGCTAAAGTCTTTTCCAAATTAGATCTAAGAGGGGCATACAACCTGGTCAGGGTCAGAGAAGGAGACGAATGGAAGACGGCCTTCAATACCCTGAGGGCCATTTTGAGAATTTGGTTATGCCTTTTGCATTTCGTGAACAGCATTTTTTATCATTTAATGGGAAAATTTGTATTAGTGTATTTGGATGACATTTAGATTTTTTCTCCTGATTTCAAAACTCATAAGGAACACTTACGTCAGGTCTTGCTCATCCTGCGGGAGAATAAATTATACGCGAAACTGGAAAAATGTGTGTTTGCGGTTCCAGAAAGCGAATTTCTGGGGTTTCTTCTCTCCGCTTCTGGTTTTCGCATGGACCCCGAGAAGGTCCGCGCTGTGCTTGAGTGGGAGCTTCCTGAGAATCAGAAGGCGCTGATGCGTTTTTTGGGCTTTGCCAATTATTACAGGAAGTTTATTTTGAATTATTCCTCTATTGTTAAACCACTCACTGATATGACCAGAAAGGGGGTAGATTTTTCATCCTGGTCGGTAGAGGCACGTAAGGCCTTTTATAATATCAAGGAGAGTTTTGCTTCCGCTCCCATCTTGGTACAACCTGATATTTCTCTACCCTTCATAGTTGAGGTTGATGCTTCTGAGGTGGGTGTGGGTGCGGTCTTGTTTCAGGGTTCCTCTCCTGCCAAATGGCGACCGTGTGCCTTTTTCTCGAAAAAACTCTCCTCCGCAGAGAAAAATTACGATGTGGGAGATAGGGAATTGTTGGCCATCAAGTTGGCTTTTGAGGAATGGCGCCATTGCTAGGGAGCCAGACACCCTATTACCGTGTTTACTGACCATAAAAATCGGGCCTACTTGGAGTCAGCCAAGCGTCTGAACCCGAGACAGGCCAGGTGGTCTTTGTTCTTTTCAAGGTTTAATTTTGTTGTCACGTTCCGCCCCTGGGGTTAAGAATGTGAAGGCAGATGCCCTGTCACGTTGTTTTCCGGGAGGTGGGAATTTTGAAGACCCGGGTCCCATTTTGGCTGAAGGTGTGGTAGTCTCTGCTCTTTTTCCTGAATTGGAGGCAGAGGTGCAGGCAGCCCAGTCAGAGGCTCCTGATCTTTGTCCTCCTGGGAGGTTGTTTGTGCCTCTCGCTTTAAGACACAAGATTTTTAAGGAACACCATGATACGGTCCTTGCTGGGCACCCGGGGGCAAGAGCCACAGTGGATCTCATCGCTCTGAGATTCTGGTGGCCTGCGCTTCGTAAGTCGGTTGAGGGTTTTGTGGCAGCCTGCGAGACTTGCGCTCGTGCCAAAGTCCCTCATTCACGGCCATCAGGTCCTCTCCTTCCCTTACCCATTCCTTCCCGTCCTTGGACACATCTGTCCATGGACTTCATTACGGACCTGCCTCGTTCCTCGGGGAAGACTGTGATTCTGGTGGTGGTGGACCGTTTTAGCAAAATGGTGCATTTCATCCCTTTTCCTGGTTTGCCCAATGCTAAGACGCTGGCGCAGGCATTTATTGATCACATTGTCAAATTGCATGGTATTCCTTCAGACATAGTCTCTGATAGGGGCACGCAGTTTGTTTCCAGATTCTGGAAGGCTTTCTGTTCTCGCTTGGGGGTTCGGTTGTCATTCTCTTCTGCTTTCCACCCGCAGTCGAATGGCCAGACAGAACGCGTCAATCAGAATCTGGAGACATATCTGCGCTGTTTTGTGGCGGAGAATCAGGAGGATTGGTGTTCTTTTTTGTCCCTTGCCGAGTTTGCTTTAAATAACCGTCGTCAGGAGTCCTCTGATAAGTCACCATTTTTTGGTGCATATGGGTTTCATCCGCAGTTTGGGACATTCTCGGGAGAGGGGTCTTCTGGTTTACCTGATGAGGACAGATTCTCCTCATCTTTGTCATCGATTTGGCAAAAGATTCAGGATAATCTAAAGAGCATGAGTGAGAGATATAAGCGTGTGGCAGATAAGAGACGTGTGCCTGGTCCGGACCTGAATGTTGGTGATCTGGTGTGGTTGTCTACCAAGAATATCAAATTGAAGGTTCCCTCCTGGAAGTTGGGTCCTAAGTTTATTGGGCCTTACAAAATCCTGTCTGTCATCAATCCTGTTGCCTACCGTCTTGATCTTCCTCAGACTTGGAAGATCCATAATGTTTTTCATAAGTCTTATTAAAACCTTATGTTCAACCCATTGTACCCTCGCCTTTGCCTCCTCCTCCGATTATGGTTGATGGGAATCTTGAATTTCAGGTCTCTAGGATTGTGGATTCTCGTGTTGTCCGCGGTTCTCTCCAGTACCTCGTTCATTGGGAGGGTTATGGTCCTGAGGAGAGGATGTGGGTCCCAGTGACGGACATTAAGGCCACTCGTCTCATCAGGGCTTTCCATAGGTCCCATCCTGAGAAGGTGGGCTCTGAGTGTCCGGAGTCCACTCGTAGAGGGAGGGGTACTGTCACAACCAGACATCTGAGAAGCTCTGACAGATGCCTTTCAGAACCTCCTCCTTGAGCTTTCTTTGTTTTGGTTTTCAGTTCCTCATCTCGTTAGCCTCTCTCAGCTGTCTTGTAGTTGGACTGATTGCATCCCTTTAAATTCCTCCCCATAATGCATTAGTGTGCGGTTTATACAACTTCCTGGAGTGTGTGTGCATGCTGATCCTATTTCCCAGTCTTCTACAAGATAAGTGTTGTACATTAATTTGTGATTTTATGTTTGCTGGATCCCAGGTGACCCTGACTCCCTCGTGTCTAGTGTAGGGAGCCGGTGGTCGTGTCCCCTCACTATTGTAGGGTGTTCAGGTGTTATATAGTCGAGGTACGAGGATATGCGATCATCCACCATTGGGGTGTTCGCATAGGCTGAGCAGAGTCAGGGAGAGTGCCAGGTCTTATGCAGGGGTCTCCCTTTTGTTCCTTAGTTTTGGATCCAGTGAGTGATATATTAATTTTGCATTGTCTTGTTTCCTGTACACCTTCCGTGACAATTCCAGAAGTGAGAATTCAGACAGAGGTACCCACTTCACTGGGGAGACAATGGGCCACATACTGAAGACCCTAGGGATCACACAAGCTCTACACTCTCAACAGTATGGAGTCACTATAGTGGTGGTCCCAGATGGAATCTCTCAGGTTGTACGGTTAGTGCGTTTATTACTTTCTGTTCTGTATTAAGTAGCTCTAGGACCTAAGTGGAAGTTCAGATGGAGACTCATCTTTGGCAGGAAGGAAGTGTCCTTCCCAGGTTTCCCATCACCGAAAGGTCTATGACTAGAGGAGGACAGAGGTGGACTTTCAAGGTGGTTCCAGGCCTACTCCACGTAGCTACACTTCCAGGTCGCACCATATTGGTCAAGGGATATGCCATTATTGACAGCACTGTCCAACCAAGGGACAGCAACGCCCAAGATGATGTTTATCTTCCTGATTCTACAACAGAGGACAACAGCTACACAGAAACTTTTAGGCTTACTGCTGATGCTCCTAGCAGGTATAGCTGACCTATCACCTTCTAGAGATTCCAACACAGGAGCATAAGAAGGTGTATCCAGAACTATAGACAATGATGAATGCTGCACCTACATCCACTTAGTGTGTGTTTGTGTGCAGTATGTGGTTTTAATAAAATGTATGTATGCTTAATCAAATAACAACTACTAGACAGACTGTAATCGATGCTTGCATCGCATGGTCTATGCAGCTTATACTGTATGTATACTCTGTAAAGTAAGGGCTGTCTAAGGGGTCATTTGTTTGTCCAGGCAGGTTAGTAGTTAGCAAGACACACACATGATAAAATGAAGCCTTCAGAACAAAACGTCTACCACGTGAACAGAAAAATTGAAAAAAAAAGGAGGGAAATGTTAAGGAGTTAACCAGCTTTTCTGAAAGTGGATATAAAATTCATAAGATGTTTTTCATTTTTCTCTGTATACGTGATATAATGTGGTGACATTTGGAAAAGAACAAGCGTAAGCTAAAAACCTATACAAGTGAACTGTGTGTGTTAAGATAAGATAAGGTTAGTACATACTACTAACCAAATATGCATCTCTTGCTAAAAACCTAAACTCATTAGTTAACACATTTTTGGAAATGTGAAACTTGTAAAATACTAACCAATCAATAGATGGATTCAAAAACCAATCATGTTTTACTTTGAGGGGTTACACCCTTTGAACTGTGCATAAATAAAGGGTCCAGGACACTTTCACTTTGGGTTCCTGACAAGGTTTTGAACTATACTCAGATTTCTGTCATTTTCCTCCGTCGACGTCATTCACCTGAACACGAGGCAACGATCATCACGTGGCTGACCCTTTGCCTGCCACAACACCCAGTAGTCAAGGGGTTCATTGCTCCTCAGAGTGTCAATATCTGCAGTTAAGGCGCGGTAGTCTGCCACCTGTCGGTCGAGTCGTTCTCTGAGGGTGGACCCCAAAGGGCTGTGGCGATGCGTAGGACTTAAAAAGCTCTGCATGTCCTCCATCAACAACATGTCTGTAAAGCGTCCTGTCCTTGCCGACGTGGTCGTGGTAGATGGAGGATTACTTTCACCCCTTCCCCTGTTAGATTCCCGTTGTGCTGTGACATCACCCTTATACGCTGTGTAAAGCACACTTTTTAACTTGTTTTGGAACTGCTGCATCCTTTCCGACTTCCGGTAATACGGTAATATTTCAGCCACTTTCTGCTTATACCGGGGTTCTAATAGCGTGGCCACCCAGTACAGGTCGTTCTCCTTCAGCCTTTTTACACGAGGGTCCCTCAACTGGCATGACAGCATGAAAGACCCAACTTGCACAAGGTTGGATGCCGAGCTACTCATGTCCCGTTCCTCATCCTCACTGATCACACTGAAGGTCTGTTCTTCCCCTCAGCCACGTACAACACCACAGGTACCAGATAGGTGACAATGAGCACCCTGGGATGCCTGCTGTGGTTGGTCTTCCTCCTCCTCAAAGCCACATTCCTCCTCTGACTCCTCTTCCAGCGTTGCCGCAGGTCCAGCAAGCGATGCTGATAAGGCTGTTTCTGGTGGTGATGGTGGTGATGGTGACCACAACTCTTCCTCTTCACGCTCATCTATGGCCTGATCCAGCACTCTTCGCAGGGCACGCTCCAGGAAGAAAACAAATGGGATGATGTCGCTGATGGTGCCTGACTAGGTTTGTCACCTCCTCAAAAGGACGCATGAGCCTACAGGCATTGCGCATGAGCGTCCAGTAACGTGGCAAAATAATTCCCAGCTCTGCAGAGGCTGTCCTAGCACCCCGGTCATACAAATACTCGTTGACGGCTTTTTCTTGTTGGAGCAGGCGGTCGAACATTAGGAGTGTTGAATTCCAACGTGTTGGGCTGTCGCAAATCAAGCACCTCACTGGCATGTTGTTTCGCCGCTGAATATCTGAAAAGTGCACCATGGCCGTGTAGGAAGGCCTGAAATGGCCACACACCTTCCTGGCCTGCTTGAGGACATCCTGTAAGCCTGGGTACTTATGCACAAAGCATTGTACGATCAGATTCAACACATGTGCCATGCACGGCACATGTGTCCACTTGCCCAAATTCAATGCCACCAACAAATTGCTTCCGTTGTCACACACCACTTTGACGATCTCCAGTTGGTGCGGAGTCAGCCATTGATCCACCTGTGCGTTCAGGTCGGACAGGAGTGCTAGTCCGGTGTGACTCTCTGCTTTCAGGCAACTCAACCCCAAGACGGTGTGACACTGTCGTATCCGGGATGTGGAATAGCCCCTGGGGAGCTGGGGGGGTGCAGTTGATGTGGAGCAAGACGCAGCAGCAGAACAGGACTCAGCCGAAGAGGTTAGCGAAGAGAATGGAGTAGGAGGAGTAGAGGAGGTGGCAGCAGGCCTGTCTGCAAGTCGTGGCGGTGTCACCAACTCCTCTGCAGAGCCACACATTCCATGCTTGGCAGCCATCAGCAGGTTTACCCAATGCGCAGTGTACTTGATATACCTGCCCTGACCGTGCTTTGCAGACCATGTATCAGTGGTCAGATGGACCCTTGCCCCAACACTGTGTGCCAGACATGCCATGACTTCCTTTTCCACAATAGAGTACAGGTTGTGGATTGCCTTTTGTGAAAAAAAAATTTGGCTGGGTACCTTCCACTGCGGTGTCCCAATAGCTACAAATTGTTTGAATGCCTCAGACTCCACCAGCTTGTATGGTAAAAGCTGGTGGGCTAAGAGTTCCGACAAGCCAGCTGTCAGACGCCGGGCAAGGGGGTGACTCTGTGACATTGGCTTCTTACGCTCAAACATTTCCTTGACAGACACCTGACTGTGGGCAGATGAGCAGGAACTGCTCAAGGTGAGAGGCGGAGTGGTGTGTGGTTGAGAGGGGGCAAGGAGGACAGCAGGGGTTGACGTGGCTGAAGATGCTGGACCAGGAGGAGGATGGTGGCTTTGAGTTTGTGTGCTGCTTGTACTCGTCATCATGTGTTGATCCCATAGGCGCTTGTGATGTGAGATCATGTGCCTTCGCAAAGCAGTTGAACCTAGGTGGGTGTTGGACTTTCCACGACTCTGTTTCTTTTGGCACAGGTTGCAAATGGCATCGCTGTTATTAGAGGCAGACACACAAAAAAAAAATGCCACACTGCTGAGCTTTGCAATGATGGTGGTGGCAACAGCTTGCATTGATTGGCGTGCTGTCTGGCTGACCCCGGGTGCCGATACATGCTGCCTGACTGTGCCACTAGCTCCTTGCGACGACCTCCCCCTGATTCCAACTCGTCTCCTCCTACTCTCTGTCTCCCCATCTGAACTTTCCCCCTGTTCTTCTTCTCTTCGAGCGGGCACCCACGTGACATCCACGGACACATCGTCATCATCAACCGCTTCACTTGTATCTGACACCTCAGCAAAGGAAGCATCAGCGGGTACAACATCATCATCATCATCACACCGTACGTCCATGTGTGTAATGCTGCCTGACTGAGACATATCCCTGTTATCTACATCCTCTGGCAATAATGGTTGTGCATCACTCATTTCTTCCAACTGATGTGTACATAACTCATCTGACAGATCAAGTGAAGCGGCTGTGGTGCTATTGTTGCTGGTGGCGGGAGGCGGGCGAGTGGTAACTTGAAAGGTGCCTGAAGCTGAGCTGGAGGAGGATGGTGAGGGGGATGGTGCGTCAAGGTTCCGAGCGGAAGCTGTAGAAGATTGGGTGTCCTGTGTTAGCCAGTCAACTATGTCCTCAGAACTTTTCGAGTTCAGGGTACGTGGCCTCTGAACACTGGGCATTATTCTAGGGCCAAAGGAAATCACAGCACCTCGACCAAGACGGCCCCTGCGGGGTGGCCTGCCTCTGCCTGTCATTATTTTTTTGATTAGTTGTAATATGTGCATCCTGCCATTCGCAGGGGGTACACGTGAGGTCCACGGTAGACCGATGAGGGGTCAAATGGTATAACACACAGTTCATCAGTTTACTCACAGTTATCAGATAGCCTCCCTGGGCTGGCAGCACAGTGTTGAGAAGGACAGCACAAAATCCTCTGGGTCACGCTCTGTGGTAGGAAGCATCAGCCAAGATGGTGGTTTAGGTGCCCTTGATGTTAAGGGTGATTAAGGTGCTTGTTGCGGCTGAGTCGTTTGATGATTTTTGTTGTGAAGCCAGTACCGTTAATGGTGGTACAACCATAGATAGTAATAATGAGGTAGACAGTGGTAAGATGCAACTCGCAACTTTTACTCTGGTAACTTTTCAGTTGCTATGGTACAATTATGCAGTCTTTTGATGTTACAGAGACGATACTGCAAATCCACTGTTTAAAGGGAAACTGACAGGGCTAATAAGCATATTTAGCTAAATATATGACTGCACAGGTCTTCTAATGTGTATTCAAATCTAACCCCTGTCCACCTTATAAATACAGTAAACTCATGTTTTATAACCTGATAGAATCGTCTTCTTTTGGCCCACGGGGCGGTGTTTCAGCTTCACTTGTGCCCAGCCAGCCTCGCACCAACTGCCGTTTTGAAGCTCCACCCAGGTCATCAATATTCACTTCGCTGGGCGGCTTCTGCTGTCCCCGACGTTCCGAGATCCCGCCCATGCCCAGTAGAAAGCTATGGGATCTCGGAATGTCGGGGACAGCAGAAGCCGCCCAGCGAAGTGAATATTGATTAGCTGGGCAGCGCTTCAAAACGGCAGTTTGGGCTAGGTTGACTGGGCACAAGTGAAGCTGAAACACCGTCCCTTGTGTAGAAAGAAGACAATTCTATCAGGTTATGACAGGGGTTAGACTTATATGATTTTAATACACATTAGAAGACTTGTGCAGTCATATATATAGCTAAAAATGCTTATTGGGTCTGTCAGTGTCCCTTTAAGGCTTGTCAGGTGCTGGGTTGGTTTCGGAGCTGTCATGGAACCATGAACCAGACGTACAACAAGAGATAAGTGGAAATAAGAAGGCTTTATTGAAAATCAAGCTGTAAGCAAAAAGTCCAAACGGATGGCTAAACCGAAGCAGGGTCTTGCGTAGACAGAGGTCAGGAACCAGAAGGGTGGTCAGACGAAGCCTGGATCAGGAACCAGCAGGGTAGTCAGACAAAGCCAGGATCAGGAACCAACGGGGTAGTCAGACGAGGCCAGGATCAGGAAGCAGCAGCAGTCTTAGAAGCATGTGAACACAGGAGGACCAAGCAAGGAACTGAAGCCACAGACCTCCTATATATATGAGCTAGGCATCCAGCTCCTCCCAGTGGGAAGGAGAAGCCGCAGGGTGGGAGGCTACAAGAAACCCAGAAACCAAGATGGCCGCCAGCACATGTCAAACGAAGGAGAACAGTAAGAAGGTAAGACCATGACAGGAGCAGTGGGTTACTACACTATCAGTGGAATATTGGTGAGGTTGCTGGAGGCTAAGGTATCCTTCACCTAAAATATCCCAAAGGTCCTTTCTGCCTGGGTTACAGCTTTTATACTTTGGATGAAGTTAAATTTGTTATTTTCTCTTGTCCCTCTCTGGACTAGAACTTTTCTTGTAGAGATGAAGTGCTGGATCTGCACCTTTTCTCTCTCTGAACTTCACACTGACCTGTGGTTTGCTCTAACCACTGACCTGAACTTAACTGTTCCGATCTGCTCTCCTGGTCTCAACTGCACTCTGAACTCTTTCTCACTAATCTATCTCACTAGGCCTGACCTGAGTATATATAGGACCTGAACTTTATCCCCATCTAGTGGTGGGATGTATAAATTGTACCTAATAGGCCTGTTAACAGGGATTTAGCAGTTACACAAATGCAAAGTTATATCTAACAGTACAATGTGATTATCATAAACAAAAGTACTTTTAAGCAGTGCCCACACACATGTAGTGGGACGCTGCATACCCCCATGGTAAAATGGTAGTCGACCGCGACACATTCTTGACTCGATGTTGTTTCATCCTGAAAGATATAAAAAAGGAGAAGCATGCATGCATAGGGAAATAATGCCATAACTCACATGCTTGTACTTCTTGTACCTATGAATAAAACGGGTTAGGCAAGCATATCTCAGGCAACAAAGAAATGTATCAAATGGGGTAACACATTTTTGTCTCTGAATACTGCTATGATACTGACAACTAAGATATTCCATAAAGATGAGGAAAACACAAATAAGTGTCTCAGGAGGCTCAGATGGTATGAGTCCGTTTTCTGGGCACCAATATATATCACAGTAGAACAGCACGGAGGCTCAGGTACGTGAAAGTATCTCCGGGTGCGGACTTGAACGTTGCAAAACAGGCAAATAGTCCCTTAAAAAGTCCTTTAAGGAAAATAGAACAAGATAAACAGTCTCTTAGTCCATTTTCTGAATTAACATACAGGGATCTTAATTTCTCGGCTGCTGAAGCAGGAAATCTCCATAACGGACTGGAGGTTGTCCTTTTGTGGTCCTCTCAGATCTCCGGAGTGGCTGAGATTCTTCAAATCTTGTTTCCGGGGAACTTGGGGTTTTCTGAGTAGCAGTTACTTCAGTTTCAGGTTGAAGTGTTGGGGCATTAGTTTTAGCAGGCACTAGAATGTTAAGCCATGGGGTTAAGAACCATTGTAACGTATCAGAAGCTAGCAATGTTTTTCCCAAGGACTGTATTGTTCCCTCTGGCTCAGTTGGTTTTTCCATTTCTGGCTCCATGGGTTGAATTTCCTCTGGAACAGCTTCTTCCTGAGAAGTTTCTTCTGGGATGTCCTCTTTAAGGCACAACTTTAGGCGATTCCTGTGTACTACACGGGATTTATCTTCTTGGGTAATCTCATATGTGTCAGTTTCTGGATTCAAAATAGCAGAAATGGTATAAAGTTCTCTCTCCCATTTGCTATCAAGTTTGCTGGTTCTGTGGTTATTCTTTAGGCCTCTTTCACACATGCGTTGTCCGGATCCGGCGTGTACTCCACTTGCCGAAATTACACGCCAAATCCGGAAAAACGCAAGTGTACTGAAAGCATTTGAAGACGGATCCGTCTTCAAAATGCTTTCAGTGTTACTATGGCACCCAGGACGCTATTAAAGTCCTGGTTGCCATAGTGTCATGGAACCATGAACCAGACGTACAACAAAAGATACGTGGAAATAAGAAGGCTTTATAGAAAATAAAGCTGTAAGGCAAAAGTCCAAGCGGATGGCTAAACCGAAGCAGGGTCTTGCGAAGCCAGAAGTCGGGAACCAGAAGGGTAGTCAGACGAAGCCAGGATCAGGAACCAGCAGGGTAGTCAGACGAGACCTGGATCAGGAACCAGCAGGGTAGTCAGACGAAGCCAGGATCAGGAACCAGAAGGGTAGTCAGACGAAGCCAGGATCAGGAACCAGAAGCAGCAGCAGTCTTAGAAGCATGTGAACACAGGAGGACCAAGCAGGGAACTGAAGCCACAGACCTCCTATATATATGAGCTAGGCATCCAGCTCCTCCCAGTGGGAAGGAGAAGCCGCAGGGTGGGAGGCTACAAGAAACCCAGAAACCAAGATGGCCGCCAGCACATGTCAAACGAAGGAGGACAGCAAGAAGGTAAGACCATGACAGTACCTCCCCCTCAAGGGCCCCTCCTCCGCGGAGTAAAGAACGGTTTCTGAGGGAAGCGTGCGTGGAAGGCTCGGAGCAAGGCAGGAGCATGGACATCTGCGGAGGGAACCCAGGAACGCTCCTCTGGACCATAACCACGCCAATGGACCAAAAACTGCACCCGACCGCGGACCAGGCGTGAGTCCAGGATATTGCTCACCTCATACTCCTCACGATTGCCCACTTGGACCGGACGAGGCCGAGGAACCGAGGAAGTGAAACGGTTACACACCAGTGGCTTCAACAGGGAGACATGAAACACGTTGGAGATCCGCATGCCAGGAGGAAGCGCGAGGGCATAGGCTACCGGGTTTACCCTGCGAAGCACTCGGAAGGGACCAACAAAGCGAGGCGCCAGCTTGGGAGTGGGCACTCGAAGGTTGAGGTTGCGGGTGGACAACCATACGCGGTCTCCGACCTGGTAGGAATGAGCGGGCGCTCGTCTGCGATCAGCCTGGAGTCTCTGGCGCTGCGCAGAGACCTCAAGGGACCTCTGGATCTGGACCCAAGAAGCACGTAGGACGGAAAGGTGATCCTCCACAGCCGGAATATCCTGGGGAGAGAATACCTCCGGTAACACGGCAGGTTTAAACCCATAATTGGCCATGAAGGGAGACGTCCCAGAGGAAGAGTTCACCGCCGTGTTCCTGGCAAACTCAGCCCAAGGCAGGAGGTCAACCCAATTGTCTTGGTGATCGGAGACATAGCAACGAAGGAATTGCTCCAAGGCCTGATTGGATCGTTCTGCGGCCCCATTGGACTGAGGGTGGTAGGCCGAGGAGAAGGAGAGATGAATCCCCAACTGGGAGCAAAAGGCGCGCCAGAACCTGGACACAAACTGACTCCCCCGATCCGACACAATCTCCTTGGGCAAACCGTGCAACCGGAAGACCTCCCTGGCAAAAATCGAGGCCAACTCTTGTGCAGAGGGTAACTTCTTGAGAGGAACACAGTGGCACATTTTGGAAAACCGATCCACAATCATGAGAATGACCGTATGGCCTCGGGATGCAGGGAGGTCCACAATGAAATCCATCCCCAGGTGTGACCAAGGACGCTCCCCGGTGGCTATGGGTTGCAAAAGGCCCAACGGAAGGTGCCGAGGGGACTTACTCTGGGCACAAACGGAGCATGCCGCTACATATGCGGCGATGTCGGAACGTAGAGAAGGCCACCAGAACAGACGTGAAACAGCCCAGGACAGCTGATTCTTTCCAGGATGCCCCGCGGCCTTGGAGTTATGGTAGGTTCGCAACAACCGAGTGCGCAACTCCTCAGGCACAAAACATCTGCCGTTGGGTCTCCCAGAGGGAGCACCAGATTGAGCCGCCAAAATCTGCTCACCCAGGGGAGAGGTCAGGCTGGTGCGAATAGCGGCCAGGATCTGATTCGGAGGTATGACCGAAGTCGGAATCGACTCCTCCCCGGACAGCTCGGAGTACTGCCGTGATAAGGCATCCGCTCTGATGTTCTTGGAACCGGGTAGGTAGGAGACCACGTAATTAAAACGTGACAAGAACAGAGCCCATCTGGCCTGACGTGGTGTCAATCTCTTGGCCTCAGAGAGGTAGGTCAGATTCTTGTGGTCCGTCAGGATGAGAACCGGAACCACCGAGCCCTCGAGCAAGTGCCTCCATTCTTTAAGGGCCTGCACGATGGCCAATAACTCCCTGTCACCAATCTGATAGTTGCACTCCGCGGAAGACAGTTTCCGGGAGTAAAACCCACAAGGAAGCAGAGGACCCTCTGGTGTTCTACGCTGAGACAGGAGGGCGCCTACTCCCGTCTCAGACGCGTCCACCTCGAGGACAAAAGGCAACCCAGGGTTGGGATGCGACAGAATCGGAGCCGACACAAAGGCGGACTTTAGAGCCTCAAAAGCTCGGATGGCCTCGAGCGGCCAGACCTGGGGATTACTGCCCTTCCTGGTCAGATCCGTGAGAGGCTTGGCTAGCATGGAAAAGTCCCTGATGAACTTCCGATAATAATTGGCGAAGCCCAAAAAGCGCTGCAGGGCACGGAGCCCACTGGGCTGGGGCCACTGTAGGACAGCCGAAACCTTCTCAGGATCCATGGAGAACCCCTCAGCGGAAATGATGTAACCTAAGAAGGTTACCTGGGATCGATGAAATTCGCATTTCTCAAGCTTACCGAACAGCTTGTTCTCTCGTAAGCGTTGCAACACTCGTCTGACATCCAGAATGTGGGCCTCCATGGATTCAGAATATACCAAGATGTCATCCAAATAGACCACCACACACTGCTGCAACAGGTCACGGAAAACATCGTTGATGAATTCCTGGAAGACTGCGGGCGCATTGCACAACCCAAAGGGCATAACCAAGGATTCATAATGACCGGTCCTGGTGTTAAACGCGGTCTTCCACTCATCGCCCGCCTTGATCCTTACCAGGTTATATGCCGCCCTCAGGTCGAGTTTGGTAAAGACCGTGGCCCCTTTGAGGCGATCGAACAGCTCGGAAATCAAGGGTATCGGGTAAGCGTTCTTGATCGTGATGCGATTGAGACCCCTGTAGTCGATGCAAGGCCTCAACTCACCGCCCTTCTTTTTCACAAAGAAAAATCCAGCCCCTGCCGGGGACGAGGATTTGCGAATGTGTCCGCGTGAAAGCGCCTCCCTCACGTACTCCTCCATGGCCTCATTCTCCGCTACCGACAGTGGATAGACTTTGCCACGAGGAGGAACGGCACCAGATTGTAACTCTATGGCACAATCGTATGGGCGGTGCGGAGGTAGGGCAACCGCACGCACCTTATCGAATACATTCCCGGTACTCCTCGTATTCAGGGAGGCAACAGAGAGTCCGAGGAAGTACACAGCAACTTGACGGGCCCATGGATGCAACTAGCCCCACACTGCGGTGACCACGAGAGGATCTCGGCCGATCTCCAATCGAAAGTCGGATTATGCTTCTGGAGCCAGGGGTACCCCAAGACCACCGAGTAGTGTGGAGACGAAATAACCTGGAGACAGACCGACTCTCTGTGAACGGCACCAATGGCCATCCCCACTGGAAGGGTCTCCTGAGTCACGTGTGGCGGCAGAAGGGGTCTGCCGTCTATCGCCTCAAGAGCCAGTGGGGAACCTCGAGGCTGCAGAGGAATGGAATTGGCGGCAGCGAACACACTATCAATGAACAAACCACCAGCACCAGAGTCCACCAACGCCTGGGTCGTCACCGAGCCCCCGACCCAGGAGAGGACAACAGTAATCAGTGGTTTGTCAACACGGGAAACCGGGGACGAGGAGACTCCACCCAAGATCTGCCCCCGACAGGATCTCAAGTGCGAGCGTTTCCCGGACGGTTCGGGCATGCCAACCGAAAATGCCCACCGAGACCACAGTACATGCATCGGCCCTCGTGTCTCCGGAGTACCCTCTCCCCCTCGGACAGGCGAGCAAACCCCAGCTGCATGGGTTCACCCCCAGACAAGTCATCCCCAGGAGGCGTGGGAGGAGAGGGAGGCATGGGTGGGGCAGCAAACGTAGGCGCCAATCTGTTAGAAGGCCTCCGCAGGCTCTCCTTAAAGGAAGGTCTCTCCCTGAGTCTGGTGTCAATCAAAATCAGGAAAGAAATAAGGGACTCGAGCTCCACTGGTAGGTCCTTAGCTGCAACCTCATCCTTCAAGGCATCCGAGAGACCATGAGAGAAAGCAGCGACCAGAGCCTCATTATTCCAGCCCACCTCTGCTGCCAGGGTACGAAACTCAATGGCGTATTCAGCTACGGATCGTGAACCCTGTCTGATGGACATAAGGAGCTTCGCAGCAGAGGCAGCACGAGCCGGCACATCGAATACCTTCCGAAGAGAAGCAACAAAACCGGAAAACTCGGCAACCACCGAATTGTTGTTCTCCCATAAAGGGCTGGCCCAGGCCAAGGCCTTGTCCGAGAGCAGCGAGATCAAGAAGCCCACCTTTGATCTCTCAGTAGGAAAGGCATGTGGCAGCAACTCGAAATAAATGCCCACCTGGTTAAGGAAACCTCGGCACTGAGTTGGAAGGGGGGCAGAACCGCTGTGGAAGGGGGGCAGAACCGGTCATACCCCGAAACACCGCAGGCGCAGCAACCGGTGTCGGGGTAGACTCTGGCGCAACAACCGGAGCGGCAGTAGGAGCGGGCCCAGGAGCGACAACCGACCCATCGGCAACGGAAGCTTAATGAGCCGTGCGTTCAAGCAGGGTTTGCAACGCCACAGCGAACCGACCCAACAGGTGATCCTGCTGATCAAGTCTGGCAACCAGCGTAGGTAGCGAGGATGGCCCTGTACCGTCAGAATTCATGGCTTGGTCCTAATGTCATGGAACCATGAACCAGACGTACAACAAGAGATACGTGGAAATAAGAAGGCTTTATAGAAAATAAAGCTGTAAGGCAAAAGTCCAAGCGGATGGCTAAACCGAAGCAGGGTCTTGCGAAGCCAGAAGTCGGGAACCAGAAGGGTAGTCAGACGAAGCCAGGATCAGGAACCAGCAGGGTAGTCAGACGAGACCTGGATCAGGAACCAGCAGGGTAGTCAGACGAAGCCAGGATCAGGAACCAGAAGGGTAGTCAGACGAAGCCAGGATCAGGAACCAGAAGCAGCAGCAGTCTTAGAAGCATGTGAACACAGGAGGACCAAGCAGGGAACTGAAGCCACAGACCTCCTATATATATGAGCTAGGCATCCAGCTCCTCCCAGTGGGAAGGAGAAGCCGCAGGGTGGGAGGCTACAAGAAACCCAGAAACCAAGATGGCCGCCAGCACATGTCAAACGAAGGAGGACAGCAAGAAGGTAAGACCATGACACATAGTAGGAGCGGGGAGCGGGGGAGCGGTATACTTACCATCCGTGCGGCTCCCGGGGCGCTCCAGAGTGACGTCAGAGTGCCCCATGCGCATGGATGACGTGCCATGCGATCACGTCATCCATGCGCCTGGGCGCGCCCTGACGTCACTCTGGAGCGCCCCGGGAGCCACACGGACGGTAAGTATGCTGTTCCCCCGCTCCTCGCTACACTTTACCATGGCTGCCAGGACTTTAGCGTCCCGGCAGCCATGGTAACCACTCTAAAAAAGCTAAACGTCGTATCCGTCAATGCGCCGAAACGACGTTTAGCTTAAGGCCAGATCCGGATCAATGCCTTTCAATGGGCATTCATTCCGGATCCGGCCTTGCGGCAAGTCTTCAGTTTTTTGGGCCGGAGCAAAAAGCGCAGCATGCTGCGGTATTTTCTCCAGCCAAAAAACTTTCCGTTCCGGAACTGAAGACATCCTGATACATCCTGAACAGATTTCACTCCATTCAGAATGCATTAGGATAATCCTGATCAGGATGCTTCCGGCATAGAGCCCCGACGACGGAACTCTATGCCGGAAGACAATAACGCAGGTGTGAAAGAGCCCTTAACCAGACACGATCACCAATTTTGAGAGGTTCTGCCTTGGCAGATTGATTGTAGTCTTTTTGTTGCTTTTCTTGGGCATGTTCCATACGTTGTTGAACAATTTATTGCGCGTTAATCAAGCACCTTTGGTGTTCAGCCACCCAATCAGTCTTTGGTAGGGGGTTGATTGCATCAGGCACCTTGTCGGCCAATAAATAAAACAGAATACGGGTACCGCACCATATCTAAAGCAGTGTATGAGAGTAGTTATCGTATAGAACCATAAACGCAGAGAGTCAAGTTCGTAATCTGCTACACAGGTGGCAATCGCAAGTCCGTACTTCGCATATACAGAGACAGCTGTCACAAGTCTATACTCCACATGCGATTTTTAGCAGCAATTTCCTTCGCTTTGCATATACAAAGGCAGCTGTCACAAGTCTATGCTCCACATGCGATGAACCTGTTATCCACCTCCAGCATGCAATCAGATCTCGCCTTGAGCCACCGACCGCCCACTCCAAACCGGTCAGGATTACCTTCATAAAAAGGACAAAGAGATGGTGCAGTACCCTCAACACTTGGAGGTAAGAAAAGTTTTATTCTACTCGCAGATTTTACAGTTTTCACATGCGTATAAAATTGCCCGACCCGGGTTTCGCACTTAGCTTTGTCAGGGGCTGCGGTGCAAATGCCGCTGAAAGTCAACAGGTATATAACAACCCTTAACCCCGGAACAAGTACAGACTTCCGTTGTCCGGCAGTATGTTAACAATTGCATATTGTAATTATTACTATAAATACATATAGACTGCCAATATTAGAAAATGGCTCCAATAACTTACATTAAAACGTTCTATCAATATTTCAGAGTATCATTAAGAAATACATTAAATATAAAAATTGAAAATATATGATAAATATATATAAAAACATTCACAGAATTTGCTTATATATTAAAACAGAATATATTCAAGAGGATCAGACCATGCAGACCGATTTGATGTCCCATTCAATGTTGTGTCCGTGTGGCTGCAATGTGTTCATTTCATAAATCCATTGAGCCTCCCTTTTATTAATCTGTGTGGCGGGGTTACCTCCTCGCCAGTTCCACGCCACAAAATTTGAGCCCAACGGGCTCTTTTTGATGGAATTTTTTATAGTGTGCAGAGACACTATGGGTCTCAAGCCCCTTTCTAATATTCTTAATATGCTCTACAACTCGGACCTTCAGCTTCCTCAGTGTTCTCCCAATATACTGGAGACCACACGGGCACTCCAGCATATAGATAACTCCCATAGACTCACATGAAATATTCCCTCTAACTTTTTTTGAGGTAGATTTGGAGATGGACACAATATCTTCTATTTTACTTATTTTCTTATCCTCCCTTGAGCGGTTTTTGCAACATGGGCAGAAACCGCACCAGGTGAAGACATTGCGCGATTTAGGTGTATTTGAAGCTTCTTTCACATAACTGTGTACGATGCGGTTTCTGACAGTAGGGGCTCTTTTAAATATAAAGGGCATTTTTTGGGGGATGAGTTCTGCTGTAACTGGATCATTCAATAGAACATTCCAATTCTGGTGGATTATTCTTTTAATTTGGGGGCAATTGATGGAATAGGTGGTAGAAAATGCAAATTTATATTTTTCTTTATTTTGTATTGTCTGATCATCGGACACCTTCTCTTTTATACTTAATTTCCTCCTTTTGATTTTGTAAAACTTCCTTTTTGTATCCTTTTTCTACAAATCTATTCACTATAATATCACTTTGTTTCTCATAATCCTCAATATTAGTACAGTTTCTATTAATACGTTTCAGCTGTCCCTTCGGTACATTGCAGATCCATGGTTCGTGATGACAACTACTTCTTTCAATATATCCATTACGGTCAGTTGGTTTGAAATAGGTGACAGTTTTAATCTTTCCTTCTTCTACCATGATCTCAAGATCTAAAAAGCGGGTAATGTTTTTACTCACATCCTGGGTAAAATGGATGTTCCACATATTTGAATTGATTCAGTAATATAAATTCCATTAATCCTATCCCCGTCCCATACCAGATACCAATGCAGTCGTCGATGTACCTTCTCCAAAGTTAGAGACTGCCACCCTCCATCTCTTTCTTTATGATGGGGTCAATATGCAAATGTTCCCAATAAGACATGAATAAATTGGCGAAGCTGGGTGTGAATTTCGCACCCATCGCCACACCAGACACTTGTAGAAAATAACTCTCATCATACCAAAAATAATTATGACCCAGACAGTACTGTATGCAGTCCAAGATAAAGATTTTTTGTTCTTCACACATTTGGTCATCTCTGTCCAAATAAAATTTTATCGCCTCCATACCTATATTGTTCGGTATGATTGTGTATAATGAGGTAACATCTAGAGTCATCAAAAGGGCATTTTCAGGGATATTGTTAATTTATTTTAAAACCTCCAAAATGTGCCCTGTATCCCGTAAATAAGAAGGTGTAGTAATCACATATTTTTGTAGGAAAATATCAATGTATTCTGATACACGGCTGGTGATCGAGTCAATCTCTGAGACTATAGGTCTCCCAGGGGGGCGTTCCGCATTCTTATGTATCTTAGGTAAATAATAGATGGTAGGAGTTTTTGGATATATATTGTTTAAGTATTGATACTCTTTTTGATTCAACACTTTTTGCGTCAATCCCCTGTCCAGGAGTGTTTTTAATACTTTTTTATATTCAATAATAGGATCTTTTTTAATTTTTTATATGTAGTCGTGTCACTAAGGATTCTCTGCATTTCTGGATTTTTTTATTATTTTTTTTCCTTTTTTATAAATTCTTTATTTATAAGATTTTCAATAAAGAAAAAAGAAGACAGCAATTTAGTGCATTTTTCAAGTACAAATAAGGCAAATAGTACATTTACGGACGTTTAAGCGGACAATCCCCACTTAAATCCACAAATAAAATGTTTCAAAAAATGGTGGAATTATTGATAAGGTAACTGATCGGCGACTGCCTTGAGGCCCAACAACTCACAGAATACTTTAAGGAATGTAAAGAACCTATGCGGATGGGCCTTGCTCTTAGTGGGGGATAATTAGACCATTAGCCTTAGATCTAAAATGTTAATTGTACTATCAACTAATAAAGGAAAGAAAAGGAAGAAATAACAGTAAACACAACAGACGGAAGGGTCTGAGACAATTCTTTATGACCTGGATGTATAATCCTATTCAGATATTATAACAGTACTCGCAAGTACATAGCTTCTGGAGTATGAGTATGAGATATGATCGGGTATATATGTTCCATGTGTGGGCTCTGTTGAGGCGGAATCAGAGGAGGTGAATGTTCCAATATTGTTATCCCCCATGTAGGAGAGAGGGAGCCAAATTTGTTCCCTAAAGAGTTAAAAGTGGATAAACAAAACTTAAAAACATAAGGGTAGGGGTTAAAACTCCCCGTGATCTTTATAGAAATTTAACCACGGCTGCCAAGTTTTTAAAAAAGTTTTCCTATTGGCTCTTTCCCAACCCAACATTTCCTCCTATAAGACATATTTGGTGGATTTTATCCAACCACTCCTTAATGGTGGGAGGTTCAGGATTTCTCCACTTAGTAGGGACAATGTACTTGGCAGCTGAAATCATTTGCGTGGCCAAATCTTTAGATGAGGGTCCGAGATCTTTCTGCGGAAGCCATAGCAGAACTAGGGTTGGGGTCAATGAGATGTGAGAGCCACAGACCTTGTTAATGATATGTTCTACTTCTGACCAGAATTTTGAAATAGTTTTACAAGACCACCATATGTGGGAGATGGAGCCTCGTTCCTCCTGGCATCTCCAACACTTATCTGAAGGGGAGAGGTGGGCTCTGTATAGGAAGTCTGGAGTCTTGTACCATCTGGATAGAATTTTAAAAGAGTTTTCCTGGATACGTATACATTGCGAGAATCCGTGAGAGTGTTTTAAAATTACTCTAACTTCTTCCTTTGAGAAAACCGTGAGTGGGGATCATAATAAATGGTCAAACCATTGTATTATATTTATGTGATAGGACTACATATGTGTATGCATAAACTGATGTGTTACATACATATACGCAGTACCTAATAATCTACGTTTGAGCAAAGTTATGTATGTTTTCCTCTTCATGCAGTCATCATTATTACTACTGTGGGACATATATTTTATATATAATATTTGATAAAAGCTAAGTTTTAAAGTAGGATAACTAATCAGTGATACAGCTTAATTGTTCCTACAACATATTTATCTTTAACCATTACTGTGAATTGTGAATTGGTACACACCTTAAAGTATATAAAATCTGTGGTAGGACATAGGTTGATATAAGGTTTTTCTTTCCCAACCATGAAAGAAAGGGGAGTTTGATCGAGGCTAGGAAGGATTTAATTTTGTTGAATAGGGAGGACGTAATTAAGCCTGAAAAGATGTAGGGGATTAGCAGGAACCATAATTCCCAAGTGTTTAATTGCCTCCTTTGGCCACTGAAAGGAAGTGTATGATTTGATCTCCAACATAAGCCTATCTGGGGCTGTTACATTCAGTATTTCGGATTTGTCGTGATTGACTTTGAAGTTAGAGATGTCTCCAAAGTCTGAGAAGATTTTAATTACTTCTGGGATAGCATCCTTAGGATTTGTTATGAAGAGAAGCAGGTCATCTGCAAAGGCTGCTAGAGAATGGGTTCTCCCATTCACTTTAAGGTCTTTAATAGCCTCGGAGGTTCTCAGTTTGCAAACAGCATCTCTAGGGATAAGATGAATAATGCTGGAGAGAGAGGGCAGTCCTGCCTTGTCCCGTTAGTGATGTTGAAGGGGGGGAGAAGGTGCCGTTAATAAGTACTTTAGCAGAAGGCCGAGAGTAGAGTGAGAATATGGCCGAGATAAACGAGGGAGGAAAGCCGAAGTGGTGAAGAGCCCTATCTATAAAAGCCCAATTGACCCTATCAAATGCTTTTTCAGCATCGGTACCTAAAAGTGTTAGGGGAATCTTATGTTTTTTCGCATTATATATAGCATGAAGAACTCTACTCACATTATGTTTACCTTCACGACCCTTTACAAAGAGGTCAACAAGCACAGTCTGGCTTTCCTGGATTTACACATCTCCCTAAATAACGGAATGATTTCCACCAAAACATACAGGAAACCCACAGCCACAAATAATTTATTAAGATGGGAGAGTCATCACCCCACAGTCTTAAATGTGGTATTCCCAAGGGTCAATATCTTCGGATCCGAAGAAATTGTACCCGGAAGGCAGACTTTTACAATCAAGCCAATGACCTGAGAGTCAGATTTAGCCAAAGGGGATACCCGTCCCAACCACTACAAAAAGCCTTTAAAACGGCATTAAATGTAGAAAGAACGGAACTATTGTCTCCTAAACAAAAACCCACAGTAGATCACAAGTTCCGTATTATAGGCACTTACGATAATTATAATAGACAAGTCAAGGATATCCTTCAAAAATATTGGGATCTGCTACTCACTGACCCTGATATAGAGGACACCCTTCCCCCTTACCCGGCAATTACATATCGTAGAGGAAGATCATTGGGGGACAGATTCGTACACAGCCACTATTTACCGATTAAAAAATCTGGAACTTGGCTAGACAGGAAACCCCTAGGCATGTATAAATGTCGGACTTGCATAGCCTGTCCACACATCATCAAGACAAAAACCTTCACCAGCAGCGTCACTAATAAAACATACACCATCAGGGATTTTGCAAATTGCAAAACCACAGGGGTGGTATACTTATGCACGTGCACTTGTAATCTTCAGTACGTTGGCAAGACCAAGAGAGAACTCAGGAGGAGGATTGGAGATCATTTGGGAGACATCAGACACCAACGGGACACCCCAATTGCTAGACACATTCAGATCTGTAACGATGGAGACTCCAGGGTATTAAAATTTTGTGTCATAGAGGTGATACGTCCATCTCCTAGAGGCGGTGACCTCAATAGAAAAATATTACAGAAAGAGACTGAGTGGACTCACAGGTTAAAGACAGTTAGTCCGCTCGGCCTAAACGAGATTCTGTCTTTTGGCTGTTTCATTTAGGCCCCGGGCGTCTAGAATACTCGCACCCACTTGACAAGTGTAAAGATAATAACAATAATACATATACGGAACAGGAACTATACTACATCTACCGAGATAGGTAATAGTCACAACTATCAATAAACAGGAGGGTTGGGAATCAATAAAGGCCCAGGACATATCATGAATTATGTTTATAATGCCTCAATTCCAGGACCGATCTCCCTCCCACTCCCACAAATGTCCCCCATTTATGCACCAGTATACCCCACAACATAAACATACTTTAGGCCTTGTGTGTATGTTGCTATATGTACGGGTATGTACATGTATATATACAGATATCTGTATGTGTGTATACAGATGTATACATGTATATCGAAAGAATAGACAATACAAAGAAATTGAATTGGACCGGGATGCAGAAAAACAGTTTGATATGTAATCAATATGACAGACCATATCATCTAGATCCGGACCTACTTTAATACCGCACATATACACTGATATAAATAAATATGTTTTGTCCACGACCGTACATACTTGATGGAAGGAGTAAGATATATAGCTCTCCTTTCCAATCACCTTGACGCCTTAATATGACGTCAATGCGTTCCATAGTGACACGGACCATTATCTAGTGACGCCGATGCGTTCCACACTATACGCGTGGCGTCACAGGCAAAAGGATCAGCTGACTGGACGCACGACGTGCACGTGATGCGTTCCACGGGGCTAGGTAAAACAATGCGCATGCGCAGAGTGACGTAGTTCCGTATCCGCCTCTAACCCAAATGGAACGCACGCCGGAAAAAGAGAAATGGCGAGAGAAAGAAAGGGTACGTGAGCAATTAACACACCAATTAGACTTGATATAACAGTATATTTAAGGGGGCAGTTACAGACATCACTCTGGACTGCAATCTAGCTGGGACACCACCATAAAAGCGATTGAGCTGACGGTTACTATACCATCCAAACTATCTATTTCACCCCTGATGAATCTGTTAGCATCACCTGGCAGAGGAAACGCGTCGGGAAATACCTTTGAAAGAAGGGAAATACCTTTTAAAGAAACATCGTAACAGGACAGCATTGGAAGATAGCAATAGGGCCAGAATAACAGGGAAAGCCACCGAGAAGTGGGGTCGCTCCGCAGGGGGTGATTCTCCCGCATTTAGGCGGGAGACCTCTCCGCTTTTAGGCAGGAGAATAATAGTCTATCAGGGACATCCTCCTACCTGTCTGACCTACTGCTTCAAGCTACTCAGCAACTGAACTTTATCTGGAACCATATTTGTTTCAGCAGACAACGGTAACCACCACAGACCCCCTTGATCACGCAAGCGGTCGGAATATCTTGATCACACCTGGCCCATGCAACAAACTGTGAGTGGGGATCATAATAAATGGTCAAACCATTGTATTATATTTATGTGATAGGACTACATATGTGTATGCATAAACTGATGTGTTACATACATATACGCAGTACCTAATAATCTACGTTTGAGCAAAGTTATGTATGTTTTCCTCTTCATGCAGTCATCATTATTACTACTGTGGGACATATATTTTATATATAATATTTGATAAAAGCTAAGTTTTAAAGTAGGATAACTAATCAGTGATACAGCTTAATTGTTCCTACAACATATTTATCTTTAACCATTACTGTGAATTGTGAATTGGTACACACCTTAAAGTATATAAAATCTGTGGTAGGACATAGGTTGATATAAGGTTTTTCTTTCCCAACCATGAAAGAAAGGGGAGTTTGATCGAGGCTAGGAAGGATTTAATTTTGTTGAATAGGGAGGACGTAATTAAGCCTGAAAAGATGTAGGGGATTAGCAGGAACCATAATTCCCAAGTGTTTAATTGCCTCCTTTGGCCACTGAAAGGAAGTGTATGTTTTGATCTCCAACATAAGCCTATCTGGGGCTGTTACATTCAGTATTTCGGATTTGTCGTAATTGACTTTGAAGTTAGAGATGTCTCCAAAGTCTGAGAAGATTTTAATTACTTCTGGGATAGCATCCTTAGGATTTGTTATGAAGAGAAGCAGGTCATCTGCAAAGGCTGCTAGAGAATGGGTTCTCCCATTCACTTTAAGGTCTTTAATAGCCTCGGAGGTTCTCAGTTTGCAAACAGCATCTCTAGGGATAAGATGAATAATGCTGGAGAGAGAGGGCAGTCCTGCCTTGTCCCGTTAGTGATGTTGAAGGGGGGGAGAAGGTGCCGTTAATAAGTACTTTAGCAGAAGGCCGAGAGTAGAGTGAGAATATGGCCGAGATAAACGAGGGAGGAAAGCCGAAGTGGTGAAGAGCCCTATCTATAAAAGCCTAATTGACCCTATCAAATGCTTTTTCAGCATCGGTACCTAAAAGTGTTAGGGGAATCTTATGTTTTTTCGCATTATATATAGCATGAAGAACTCTACTCACATTATGTTTACCTTCACGACCCTTTACAAAGCCTACTTGTTCTTCACCAATAAGCTTAGGGAGAAGCTTTGCTATTCTTTGACTAAGGAGTTTGGACCATAATTTAACATCGACATTAAGTAGGGATATTGGTCTATAACTACTGCATTTAGTGGGATCTTTCCCATCTTTAGGAATGACAGTTATATGGGCGATTAATGATTGAGGTGGGAGGGGTTGGCCTTTCAAAAGGGAGTTACATAAGTCTACCAGTTGTGGTAAAAGGATGTTTTAATTTTTTTTATAGTACACTATGGGCAGCCCGTCAGGTCCTGGGCATTTCCCCAAAGGGATACTCGCCAATACCTCCTCCACTTCCTCTTCTGTAATTGGGGACAGTAGCGTGATCTTTTCATCTTCTTTTAGGATCGGAACTTTAACATCTTCCAGAAAGGTGGTTATCTTGGCAGTTATATGGTTTGAATCTTCAGATTTTAAGTTATAGAGGGAGGAGTAAAACTTAGCAAATTCCTTTGCTATTGCCGGGGTATTACTTAATTGGTGCCCTTTGTCTTATTTGATGCTAGAAATAAAAGCCTTTTCTCTTTGCCCTTTGATCATCTGTGACAAGAGTTTAGAACCCCTATCTCCATGTATATAGAACTTGTATTTAGCTAACCTAAGAGATTTGGCCGATTTGATGTTTAATAGGTCTTTCAGTTGGCTTCTTAGCTTAAGTATATCCTTATATTGTGCTTCTGTGGGGTTACACTTATTAACATTCTCAAGGGCAGAGATTTGGGCTAGAATGGAGTCTATTTGAGCTGATCTTTGCTTGCGCACCCAGGACCCTAGGGAGATAAGTTCCCCTCTAATAAATGCCTTATGGGCTTCCCATATTATGGCCTTATCTATCGAGGGGGTATTATTTAGTTCAAAGAAGGTTTTTAGTTTTCCCTCTAGTTTGTCTCTGTCTCTTTCATTTTCTAAAAGGGTTTTGTTAAGTCTCCACGACCACTCCTTAGGGGGAAGGCCTTTCAGCTGGATCATTAAAGAGACAGGGGCGTGGTCAGATATTGTGATCTGTCTAATAGTGGAGGATTTAATCCTCACAAGTACATGGTTTGATACAAACAAGTAGTCTAAACGCTGGTAGGACCTATGGACCGCTGAGAAAAACGTATAGTCCCTGTCTCCAGGGTGAGCCAGCCTCCAGACATCCGTTATCTGATGAGCAGACAGTGCCCTTCGAAGTTTGCGAAGTTGTGAAGTGGAATATTTGGTGGACATGGACGTGGAGTCTATAGGGTGGTCCAACACCAGGTTGAGTGTCCCCCCTAGAATTAATGTTCCTTCTCTGAATTCTTGTAGGGAGTTTAACATCTAAATTAGCCTGGGTATTTGTTTGGAGTTAGGGGCATAAACATTTACTGTACTGTGCTTGGAGTTGAAATGGAATGTTGGCACCTATTCCAATAGAAACTCCTCTGGAGGCCGAGGAGTGGGTGCTATGGAACCATTTAGTAAATTGTCTGGAAGAGAGGACCGTGGTATGATTGTGCCTAAAGTGCGTCTCCTGCAGGAACAACAGGTCTTCCCTCTCTCTCCTAAGCATTTGGAAAACCTGGCTTCTCTTTTGGGGGATATTGAGCCCATTCACTTTAAAAGATATTACCTTTAATGAATCCATTAGGTATGAGTGAATGCAAAGCATCGAAGGAGAATACATCCTGGTGAGGAAGGTGTTCCCAGACACCAGACCCGTCTTGAAGAACTATGTACAGGGTAAGTAACCACAAAATTGAGCATGTTGAACACTCTGTTGTAACCCTACAGAGTAGGTACCTCTTGTAAGGGGGGGAGTACAGAGAGGAGAGAGTGGAAGAACTCTCTGGGGAGAAGGAAGGGGGAATACAGAAATATACCGGAAAAGAGCAGATTAGGGGTAAAGAGAGGGAGGAGAACTGTGAAGTACACCAAGCTTACGTGAGCTCCACAGCACAAGCTTATTGAGACAGTCCGGGAGCAGAGGGGGAGGGAGCAGCTAGAGCATACTTATCACCCAACAATCGCCTCCCCCGCTGCTCCCAGCGTCAAGGCTGCGGGTTCCCACATAGTTAAAAGCTTATAAGATGATAAGTTTTGTGGGGATTATATCATGAAAATGCAGTGGGGAGATTAACCCAGGTATATATCTATCAGGCAATAGAGATCTAGTACAAGTTAATCTATATGGTCTTCTAATCAAAGGAAAGAGTAATAGGACTCCGTAATCTACCAATGTTCCACCACTGCCTCACCAACCAGAGCCAGACAGACCCAGAGAATAAAGGAATTAGAAATTCGGTGTGTAAAAAGTCGAGATCTGGCTGGCCCAGGTCGGGTACATGTAAAAAGGAAACAAAGAAAAGAAAGTAATCTCCTATCACATCACGGCTAAAACAGCATAGGGTATACGGGAGATGTGAAAGGGTTAAGAAGGCAGTGGCGGTAATCAGTACTTATGCAACCTCGGAGCGCAGCAGCCTGTATAAAACATACATAATAAACTTAAATAGAACATAGCAAATGCACGAACCTAGACCATGTTACTGGTCTTATACCTCGAGAGAGGATGAAAGGAAAGTGAAAAAATTAAGATAGTAAACTATCTTCAAGTGTCTGTAAGTTCAGCATGGCGTTTCTTGGCTTGAGGCGACTTGAACTTCTTGGCTACACGCCAATCCTCAAATTCGGGTAACGGTGGCATCTTCAGCTCACCCCCCATGGGTAGCCACGAGGGGATGTCTAGAGTATCAATTTGTAGAGCCTCCCAAATTTTGGAGAGGTCATCAGGGTGTCGGACAATAACTTGTCTCCCGTTTATAGTGGCACATAGGCCAAACGGAAAGAGCCATCGTATGGGGTGCCTTCTTTCCCTGAGTAGATCTGTTAACGGCTTCAATTGCCTTCTCTTGGCAAGGGTGCTAGCGGCCAGATCTTGAAAAAGCTGAATTTTACTGTTTTCAAGCAAAATGTCCCCTTTATGTCTGGCGGCGGTCAAGATGGCGGCGGTATCGATGAAGCTAAGCAAGCCGCATATTATGTCGCGTGGCGGGGCATCTGGCGGCGGTTTGGGCCTGAGGGCCCTATGGGCTCTTTCAATGATTATTTTCTTTGCCCTTTCTTGGCCAAGTATGGTGGAAAATATTTGACTGACTGTTTCCAGAATGTCGTCTCTCTGTACACTTTCGGGGACGCCTCTAATGCGAACGTTCTTTCTCCGGCTCCTGTTCTCCTGGTCTTCCAGGTGCAGGCAAGCTGAGTTCACTTGATCGCGTACTTCCATAACTTTAGCTTGTAGTGCCCGACTGTGCTTAGTAATAGCAACTTGAGAGTCTTCTAAGGCTGCCACTCTGAAGCCCGTTTGCTTGAACTCCGACTTGATAGCTGAAAGTTCTTTAAGAACGGGTTCAAATGCAAGAGCTAGGGATTCTTTTAGGAAGGCTCTAGTGATGGGTATCGAGCCTAGTTCGCTCCGTGTCTCAGACATAGCGATGAATCCCTCATCGTCGGAGTCATCTGTGCCGGTCATTGCAGCGGCAGCTGCCTGCGCCATCTTAGATCTTGCAGCCGGCGAGGACAACTTCTTTTTCAGGTACTTGTCTAGGTCCGATTGACCTTTAGCCTGTTTGGGAGTCATCTGGGTCTCCTTAGCCTTGTCTTTAGTAGGTTTCCCAATAACGAATCGAGGTGGGGACCCGTAATATAGCTAAATGAGAGTGCTGCTGTGAGGAGCTCTTGGGTCAAGCAGCCATTTCCTGACGCGGCTAGCCTCTGCATTTCCGTATTATAATCAACTTTATTCAGAACAACTACCCCTCCCCCTTATCTGCCGGTTTATTAATTATTTTTCCATTTTGTTTAAGGGTTTTCAAGGCTTCCTTCTCCTTTTTAGTTAAATTATTCTTTTTTGAACCCCCTATATCCAAATGATCTAGTCCTGTTAATACCCCACGTTTAAAAGCTTCTATACACTCATTCTCATTATCTGGGAAAAAAGTTGATTTATTTCTTAGATTCGTGTATATGTTGGTATCTTGCCCATTACGGATTTTCATCGGGTTTTTTGTCAAATATTTGCAAATATTTAACTTCCTTATGAATCGGTGTACATCTAAGTAGGTTTCAAATTTATTCCCTCTGTACATAGGTGCAAACTTAAGCCCCTTATTGAGCACTGATAATTCATCAGTTGTTAAAACATGCGTGCTCAAATTATATATACCTATGGGATCCCTCTGCCTTTCTTCGCTTCTGGACTTGTTGTGTCTTTTTCCTCCCCTTCTTCCCCTACCTCTCTTTTTTTCTTTCTCGGTGTCCCTTCCATCATTTGGGGCGGTTGCGGTCTTTTTCCTTTTATCATTTTGTGAGGAAAATTTTCTTCATGAACATTTTTTCCCCTCCCTTCATTAACGTGTGTTACCTCTTCATTCTCATTAACCTTTCTTATTGTTGGACCTCGATTATCAAGCTGCCTATTCTCTCTAGGAAGACTTCTCCCCCCTTGTCTGTGGTCTGTTCCCCTAGTATAATTAAAATCTGTCTGATATCTGTCCTTACGCCCTTGTCGGCCAAACATAAGGTAGTAGGGTGTATACCCCGTAGAACAATGGACAGTGTTGTTGTAGGTATACATCAGCTGAGGCAATAAAGTAGGCCAATCATTTCTTGTAGCAGGTGGGACTGCTCTTAACATAGTAACATAGTAACATAGTAACATAGTACATAAGGCCGAAAAAAGACATTTGTCCATCCAGTTCGGCCTGTTATCCTGCAAGTTGATCCAGAGGAAGGCAAAAAACCCCTGTGAGGTAGAAGCCAATTTTCCTCACTTTAGGGGAATCAAAATTCCTCCCCGACTCCAATCAGGCATCAGAATAAATCCCTGGATCAACGACCCCTCTCTAGTAGCTATAGCCTGTAATATTATTAAGCTCCAGAAATACATCCAGGCCCCTCTTGAATTCCTTTATTGTACTCACCATCACCACCTCCTCAGGCAGAGAGCTCCATAGTCTCACTGCTCTTACCGTAAAGAATCCTATTCTATGTTTGTGTACAAACCTTCTTTCCTCCAGACGCAGAGGATGTCCCCTCGTCACAGTCACAGTCCTGGGGATAAATAGATGATGGGAGAGATCTCTGTACTGACCCCTGATATATTTATACATATTAATTAGATCTCTTCTCAGTCGTCTTTTTTCTAAAGTGAATAACCCTAATTTTGATAATCTTTCAGGGTACTGTAGTCCACCCATTCCAGTTATTACTTTAGTTGCCCTCCTCTGGACCCTCTCCAGCTCTGCTATGTCTGCCTTGTTCACTGGAGCCCAGAACTGTACACAGTACTCCATGTGTGGTCTAGTGATGTGTAAAGTGGTAGGACTATGTTCTCATCACGGGATCTATGCCCCTTTTGATGCAACCCATTATCTTATTGGCCTCGGCAGCAGCTGCCTGACACTGGTTTTTGCAGCTTAGTTTGCTGTTTATTAAAATTCCTAGATCATTTTCCATGTCAGTGTTACTGAGTGTTTTACCATTTAGTATGTACGGGTGACTTGCATTATTCCTTCCCATGTGCATAACTTTACATTTGTCAGTGTTAAACCTCATCTGCCACTTATGTGCCCAAGCCTCCAATCTATCCAGATCGCTCTGTAGTAGTACACTGTCCTCTGTAGTATATATATACAGTATACTGTCCTCTGTAGTATATATACAGTATACTGTCCTCTGTAGTATATACTGTATACTGTCCTCTGTAGTATATATACAGTATACTGTCCTCTGTAGTATATAGACAGTATACTGTCCTCTGTAGTATATATACAGTATACTGTCCTCTGTAGTATATATACAGTATACTGTCCTCTGTAGTATATATACAGTATACTGTCCTCTTCAGTGTTAATTACTTTACACAGTTTAGTGTCATCTGCGAAAATTGATATTTTACTATGCAAGCCTTCTACAAGATCATTAATAAATATATTGAAGAGAATAGGGCCCAATACTGACCCCTGAGGTACTCCACTAATGACAGTGACCCAATCTGAGTATGTACCATTAATAACCACCCTCTGTTTTCTATCACTGAGCCAGTTACTTACCCACTTACAGACGTTTTCTCCCAGTCCGAGCATTTTCATTTTATATACTAACCTTTTATGTGGTACAGTGTCAAATGCTTTGGAGAAGTCCAGATACACGACATCCATTGATTCGCCGCTGTCAAGTCTAGAACTTACCTCCTCATAGAAACTGATTAAATTTGTTTGACATGACCGATCCCTCACGAAGCCATGCTGATATGGCGTTATTTGCTTATTTCCGTTAAGATGCTCTAACATAGCATCTCTCAGAAAACCTTCAAACAGTTTACACACAACAGATGTTAAACTTACCGGCCTATAGTTTCCAGGCTCTGTTTTTGGACCCTTTTTGAATATTGGCATCACATTTGCCATGTGCCAATCCTGTGGGAAATTCCCTGTCAATATAGAATCTGCAAATATCAGAAATAAGGGTCTGGCTATGACATTACTTAATTCCCTTAGGATACGGGGGTGTATGCCATCCGGTCCTGGCGATTTGTCTATTTTAATCTTTTTAAGTCGCTGTTGTACTTCTTTCTGGGTCAGACAGGACACTTTTAATGGGGAATCTATTTCAACATTCAGCATGTCATATGACAGTTTATTTTCCTCAGTGAATACATTGGAGAGAAAAATATTTAACAGCTTTGCTTTCTCCTCGTCGCTCTCTGCGACTCCCCCCTCATTACTCTTTAACGGGCCGACACCTTCAGATTTATACTTTTTAACATTTATATAATTAAAGAACATTTTAGGGTTAGTTTTACTCTCTTTGGCAATTAATCTCTCGGTCTCTAGTTTGGCCGCTTTTATTTGTTTTTTACATGTTCTATTTTTTTCCTTATAGTTTTTCAGTGCTTCCGTGCTACCCTCCTGTTTTAGTGTTTTATATGCTTTCTTTTTGTCATTTATTGTTTTCTTTACAGTTCTGTTTATCCACATTGGTTTCTTTTTGTTCCTTAACCTTTTATTCCCATATGGTATGTACCTCTCACAATGAGATTTTAGGATACTTTTAAAGATATCCCATTTTGTGGCTGTATTTTTATTTGTGAGTAGGGATAAGCGAACCCGAACTGTATAGTTCGGGTTCGTACCGAATTTTGGGGTGTCCGTGACACGGACCCGAACCCGGACATTCTCGTAAAAGTCTGGGTTCGGGTTCGGTGTTCGTCGCTTTCTTGGCGCTTTTTGAAAGGCTGCAAAGCAGCCAATCAACAAGCGTCATACTACTTGCCCCAAGAGGCCGTCACAGCCATGCGTACTATTGGCATGGCTGTGATTGGCCAGAGCACCATGTGACCCAGCCTCTATTTAAGCTGGAGTCACATAGCGCCGCCCGTCACTCTGCTCTGATCAGCATAGGGAAAGGTTGCAGCCGCGACGTTAGGGCGAGATTAGGCAGATTAACTCCTCCAAAGGACTTCATTCAGAGATCGATTTGCAGCTGTGGATGATTGAACTGCTGCTATTGAATTGCTCACTGTTTTTAGGCTGCCCAGAGCGTTTTTCAGTCACTTTTATCTGGGGTGATCGGCGGCCATTTTGTGTCTTGTGGTGTGCCAGCACAAGCTGCCACCAAGTGCATTTAACCCTCAATGGTGTGGTTGTTTTTTGGCTAAATCCTACATCAGGGTGAAGCTGTCACACCAAGTGCATTTAACCAGCAATAGTGTGGTTATTTTTTGGCCATATACTACATCAGGGGCAAGCTGCGCCTGTCACCAAGTGCATTTAACCCTCAGTAGTGTGGTTGGTCAAGCTGTCACACCAAGTGCATTTAACCAGCAATAGTCTGTTTATTTTTTGGCCATATACTACATCAGGGGCAAGCTGCGCCTGTCACCAAGTGCATTTAACCCTCAGTAGTGTGGTTGGTCAAGCTGCCACACCAAGTGCATTTAACCATCAATAGTGTGGTTATTTTTTGGCCATATCCCAGTCTAATTCTGTCAGTAAACCTATACCTGTCACCCAGCGCCTAAATACTAGGCCTCAAGTTTATATCCAGCTAAATCTGTCGTTACTGGTGTGGCTGGTCAAGTTATTTAGTGTCCGTCAAAGCACAGTTTTTGTTCTGGGTTGAAATACAATTCCCAATTTAGCAATTTACTAATTTAGTGGTTTCTGCTGTATCAGAGCTATTTGAAATCTATCCCTAAAAGGGTATATCAGATTCAAGGTGCACATAGGGTCATTCTGAATAACTTCACACACACGCTACTGTGCATTTCCAAGTCTAATTCTGTCAGTAAACCTATACCTGTCACCCAGCGCCTAAAAACTAGGCCTCAAATTTATATTCAGCTAAATCTGTGGTTACTGCTGTGCCTGTATTAGTGTAATACGGTACCTAAATAGATAGGCCTGAATTTGAATTCAATACATTGGGCCAAATAATATTTTTGTTGTTGTGGTGAACGATAACAATGAGAAAAACATCTAGTAAAGGACGCGGACGCAGACATGGTCGTGGTGGTGTTAGTGGACCCTCTGGTGCTGGGAGAGGACGTGGCCGTTCTGCCACAGCCACACGTCCTAGTGTACCAAGTACCTCAGGTCCCAGTAGCCGCCATAATTTACAGCGATATTTGGTGGGGCCCAATGCCGTTCTAAGGATGGTAAGGCCTGAGCAGGTACAGGCATTAGTCAATTGGGTGGCCGACAGTGGATCCAGCACGTTCACATTATCTCCCACCCAGTCTTCTGCAGAAAGCGCACAGATGGCGCCTGAAAACCAAGCCCATCAGTCTGTCACATAACCCCCATGCATACCAGGGAAACTGTCTGAGCCTCAAGTTATGCAGCAGTCTCTTATGCTGTTTGAAGACTCCGCTGGCAGGGTTTCCCAAGGGCATCCACCTAGCCCTTCCCCAGCGGTGGAAGACATAGAATGCACTGACGCACAACCACTTATGTTTCCTGATGATGAGGACATGGGAATACTACCTCAGCATGTCTCTGATGATGACGAAACACAGGTGCCAACTGCTGCGTGTTTCTGCAGTGTGCAGACTGAACAGGAGGTCAGGGATCAAGACTGGGTGGAAGACGATGCAGGGGACGATGAGGTCCTAGACCCCACATGGAATGAAGGTCGTGCCACTGACTTTCACAGTTCAGAGGAAGAGGCAGTGGTGAGACCGAGCCAACAGCGTAGCAAAAGAGGGAGCAGTGGGCAAAAGCAGAACACCCGCCGCCAAGAGACTCCGCCTGCTACTGACCGCAGCCATCTGGGACCGAGCACCCCAAAGGCAGCTTCAAGGAGTTCCCTGGCATGGCACTTCTTCAAACAATGTGCTGACGACAAGACCCGAGTGGTTTGCACGCTATGCCATCAGAGCCTGAAGCGAGGCATTAACGTTCTGAACCTTAGCACAAACTGCATGACCAGGCACCTGCATGCAAAGCATGAACTGCAGTGGAGTAAACACCTTAAAACCAAGGAAGTCACTCAGGCTCCCCCTGCTACCTCTTCTGCTGCTGCCGCCTCAGCCTCTTCTGCTGCTGCCGCCTCGGCCTCTTCCTCAGCTTTTGGAGGAACGTTGGCACCTGCCGCCCAGCAAACAGGGGATGTACCACCAACACCACCACCTCCGTCACCAAGCATCTCAACCATTTCACACGCCAGCGTTCAGCTCTCCATCTCACAAACATTTGAGAGAAAGCGTAAATTCCCACCTAGCCACCCTCGATCCCTGGCCCTGAATGCCAGCATTTCTAAACTACTGGCCTATGAAATGCTGTCATTTAGGCTGGTGGACACAGACAGCTTCAAACAGCTCATGTCGCTTGCTGTCCCACAGTATGTTCTTCCTAGCCGGCACTACTTCTCCAAGAGAGCCGTGCCTTCCCTGCACAACCAAGTATCCGATAAAATCAAGTGTGCACTGCGCAACGCCATCTGTGGCAAGGTCCACCTAGCCACAGATACGTGGACCAGTAAGCACGGCCAGGGACGCTATATCTCCCTAACTGCACACTGGGTAAATGTAGTGGCAGCTGGGCCCCAGGCGGAGAGCTGTTTGGCGCACGTCCTTCCGCCGCCAAGGATCGCAGGGCAACATTCTTTGCCTCCTGTTGCCACCTCCTCCTACTCGGCTTCCTCCTCCTCTTCTTCCACCTGCTCATCCAGTCAGCCACACACCTTCACCACCAACTTCAGCACAGCCCGGGGTAAACGTCAGCAGGCCATTCTGAAACTCATATGTTTGGGGGACAGGCCCCACACCGCACAGGAGTTGTGGCGGGGTATAGAACAACAGACCGACGATGACTATGAGCCTCAAGCCCGGCCTGGTGATGTGCTATAATGGGCGAAATCTCGTTGCAGCTCTGGGACTAGCCGCTTTGACGCACATCCCTTGCTTGGCGCATGTGCTGAATTTGGTGGTGCAGAAGTTCATTCACAACTACCCCGACATGTCAGAGCTGTTGCATAAAGTGCGGGCCGTCTGTTCGCGCTTCCGGCGTTCACATCCTGCTGCTGCTCGCCTGTCTGCGCTACAGCGTAACTTCGGCCTTCCCGCTAACCGCCTCATATGCAACGTGCCCACCAGGTGGAACTCCACCTTGCACATGCTGGACAGACTGTGCGAGCAGCAGCAGGCCATAGTGGAGTTTCAGCTGCAGCACGCACTGGTCAGTCGCACTACGGAACAGCACCACTTCACCACCAATGACTGGGCCTCCATGAGAGACCTGTGTGCCCTGTTGCGCTGTTTCGAGTACTCCACCAACATGGCCAGTGGCGATGACGCCGTTATCAGCGTTACAATACCACTTCTATGTCTCCTTGAGAAAACACTTAGGGCGATGATGGAAGAGGAGATGGCCCAGGAGGAGGAGGAGGAGGAAGAGTGGTCATTTTTAGCACTTTCAGGCCAGTCTCTTCGAAGTGACTCAGAGGGAGGTTTTTTGCAACAGCAGAGGCCAGGTACAAATGTGGCCAGCCAGGGCCCACTACTGGAGGACGAGGAGGACGAGCATGAGGAGGAGGTGGAGGAGGATGAGGATGAAGCATGGTCACAGCGGGGTGGCACCCAACGCAGCTCGGGCCTATCACTGGTGTGTGGCTGGGGGGAAAGGCAGGACGATGACGATACGCCTCCCACAGAGGACAGCTTGTCCTTACCCCTGGGCAGCCTGGCACACATGAGCGACTACATGCTGCAGTGCCTACGCAACGACAGCAGAGTTGCCCACATTTTAACCTGTGCGGACTACTGGGTTGCCACCCTGCTGGATCCACGGTACAAAGACAATGTGCCCACCTTACTTCCTGCACTGGAGCATGATAGGAAGATGTGCGAGTACAAGCGCACGTTGGTAGACGCGCTACTGAGAGCATTCCCAAATGTCACAGGGGAACAAGTGGAAGCCCAAGGCGAAGGCAGAGGGGGAGCAAGAGGTTGCCAAGGCAGCTGTGTCACGGCCAGCTCCTCTGAGGGCAGGGTTAGCATGGCAGAGATGTGGAAAAGTTTTGTCAACACGCCACAGCTATCTGCACCACCACCTGATACGCAACGTGTTAGCAGGAGGCAACATTTCACTAACATGGTGGAACAGTACGTGTGCACACCCCTCCACGTACTGACTGATGGTTCGGCCCCATTCAACTTCTGGGTCTCTAAATTGTCCACGTGGCCAGAGCTAGCCTTTTATGCCTTGGAGGTGCTGGCCTGCCCGGCGGCCAGCGTTTTGTCTGAACGTGTATTCAGCACGGCAGGGGGCGTCATTACAGACAAACGCATCCGCCTGTCTACAGCCAATGTGGACAAGCTAACGTTCATAAAAATGAACCAGGCCTGGATCCCACAGGACCTGTCTATCCCTTGTGCAGATTGGACATTAACTACCTCCCCTTAACAATATATTATTGTACTCCAGGGCACTTCCTCATTCAATCCTATTTTATTTTCATTTTACCATTATATTGCGAGGCTACCCAAAGTTGAATAAACCTCTCCTCTGTCTGGGTGCCGGGGCCTAAATATATGCCAATGGACTGTTCCAATGTTGGGTGACGTGAAGCCTGATTCTCTACTATGACATGAAGCCTGAATCTCTGCTGACATGAAGACAGAGTCTCTGTTACGGGACCTCTCTCCTCTGCCTGGGTGCTGGGCCTAAATATATGCCAATGGACTGTTACAGTGGTGGCTGACGTGAAGCCTGATTCTCTGCTATGACATGCAGACTGATTCTCTGCTGACATGAAGCCAGATCCTCTGTTACGGGACCTCTCTCCTCTGCCTGGGTGCTGGCCCTAAATATATGACAATGGACTGTTGCACCAGTGGCTGACGTGAAGCCTGATTCTCTGCTATGACATGCAGACTGATTCTCTGCTGACATGAAGCCAGAGTCTCTGTTACGGGACCTCTCTCCTCTGCCTGGGTGCTGGGCCTAAATATCTGACAATGGACTGTTGCACTGGTGGCTGATGTGAAGCCTGATTCTCTGCTATGACATGCAGACTGATTCTCTGCTGACATGAAGCCAGATCCTCTGTTACGGGACCTCTCTCCTCTGCCTGGGTGCTGGGCCTAAATATATGCCAATGAACTGTTGCAGTGGTGGCTGACGTGAAGCCTGATTCTCTGCTATGACATGCAGACTGATTCTCTGCTGACATGAAGCCAGATCCTCTGTTATGGGACATCTCTCCTCTGCCTGGGTCCTGGGTCTAAATATATGACAATGGACTGTTGCACTGGTGGCTGACTTGAAGCCTGATTCTCTGCTATGACATGCAGACTGATTCTCTGCTGACATGAAGCCAGAGTCTCTGTTACGGGACCTCTCTCCTCTGCCTGGGTGCTGGGCCTAAATATTTGACAATGGACTGTTGCAGTGGTGGCTGACGTGAAGCCTGATTCTCTGCTATGACATGCAGACTGATTCTCTGCTGACATGAAGACAGATCCTCTGTTACGGGACTTCTCTCCTCTGCCTGGGTGCTGGGCCTAAATATATGACAATGGACTGTTGCACTGGTGGCTGACGTGAAGCCTGATTCTCTGCTATGACATGCAGACTGATTCTCTGCTGACATGAAGACAGATTCTCTGTTACGGGACCTCTCTCCTCTGCCTGTGTGCTGGGCCTAAATATCTGACAATGGACTGTTGCAGTGGTGGCTGACGTGAAGCCTGATTCTCTGCTATGACATGAAGGCTGATTCTCTGCTGACATGAAGACAGAGTCTCTGTTACGGGACGTCTCTCCTCTGCCTGGGTGCTGGGCCTAAATATATGCCAATGGACTGTTGCAGTGGTGGCTGACGTGAAGCCTGATTCTCTGCTATGACATGCAGACTGATTCTCTGCTGACATGAAGCCAGATCCTCTGTTACGGGACCTCTCTCCTCTGCCTGGGTGCTGGGCCTAAATATATGCCAATGGACTGTTGCAGTGGTGGGTGACGTGAAGCCTGATTCTCTGCTATGACATTCAGACTGATTCTCTGCTGACATGAAGCCAGATCCTCTGTTACGGGACCTCTCTCCTCTGCCTGGGTGCTAGGCCTAAATATATGCCAATGGACTGTTCCTGTGGTGGGTGACGTGAAGCCTGATTCTCTGCTATGACATGCAGACTGATTCTTTGCTGACATGAAGCCAGATTCTCTGTTACGGGACCTCTCTCCTCTGCCTGGGTGCTGGGCCTAAATATATGCCAATGGACTGTTGCAGTGGTGGATGACAAGAAGCCTGATTCTCTGCTATGACATGCAGACTGATTCTCTGCTGACATGAAGACAGATTCTCTGTTACGGGACCTCTCTCCTCTGCCTGGGTGCTGGGCCTAAATATCTGACAATGGACTGTTGCAGTGGTGGCTGACGTGAAGCCTGATTCTCTGCTATGACATGAAGACTGATTCTCTGCTGACATGAAGACAGAGTCTCTGTTACGGGACCTCTCTCCTCTGCCTGGGTGCTGGGCCTAAATATATGACAATGGACTGTTGCACTGGTGGCTGACGTGAAGCCTGATTCTCTGCTATGACATGCAGACTGATTCTCTGCTGACATGAAGCCAGATCCTCTGTTATGGGACCTCTCTCCTCTGCCTGTGTGCTGGGCCTAAATATATGCCAATGGACTGTTGCAGTGGTGGGTGACGTGAAGCCTGATTCTCTGCTATGACATTCAGACTGATTCTCTGCTGACATGAAGCCAGATCCTCTGTTACGGGACCTCTCTCCTCTGCCTGTGTGCTGGGCCTAAATATCTGAGAATGGACTGTTCCAGTGGTGGGTGACGTGAAGCCTGATTCTCTGCTATGACATGCAGACTGATTCTCTGCTGACATGAAGCCAGATCCTCTGTTATGGGACCTCTCTCCTCTGCCTGGGTCCTGGGTCTAAATATATGACAATGGACTGTTGCAGTGGTGGCTGACGTGAAGCCTGATTCTCTGCTATGACATTCAGACTGATTCTCTGCTGACATGAAGCCAGATCCTCTGTTACGGGACCTCTCTCCTCTGCCTGGGTGCTGGGCCTAAATATATGCCAATGGACTGTTGCAGTGGTGGGTGACGTGAAGCCTGATTCTCTGCTATGACATTCAGACTGATTCTCTGCTGACATGAAGCCAGATCCTCTGTTACGGGACCTCTCTCCTCTGCCTGGGTGCTAGGCCTAAATATATGCCAATGGACTGTTCCTGTGGTGGGTGACGTGAAGCCTGATTCTCTGCTATGACATGCAGACTGATTCTTTGCTGACATGAAGCCAGATTCTCTGTTACGGGACCTCTCTCCTCTGCCTGGGTGCTGGGCCTAAATATATGCCAATGGACTGTTGCAGTGGTGGCTGACGTGAAGCCTGATTCTCTGCTATGACATGCAGACTGATTCTCTGCTGACATGAAGACAGATTCTCTGTTACGGGACCTCTCTCCTCTGCCTGGGTGCTGGGCCTAAATATCTGACAATGGACTGTTGCAGTGGTGGCTGACGTGAAGCCTGATTCTCTGCTATGACATGAAGACTGATTCTCTGCTGACATGAAGACAGAGTCTCTGTTACGGGACCTCTCTCCTCTGCCTGGGTGCTGGGCCTAAATATATGACAATGGACTGTTGCACTGGTGGCTGACGTGAAGCCTGATTCTCTGCTATGACATGCAGACTGATTCTCTGCTGACATGAAGCCAGATCCTCTGTTATGGGACCTCTCTCCTCTGCCTGTGTGCTGGGCCTAAATATATGCCAATGGACTGTTGCAGTGGTGGGTGACGTGAAGCCTGATTCTCTGCTATGACATTCAGACTGATTCTCTGCTGACATGAAGCCAGATCCTCTGTTACGGGACCTCTCTCCTCTGCCTGTGTGCTGGGCCTAAATATCTGAGAATGGACTGTTCCAGTGGTGGGTGACGTGAAGCCTGATTCTCTGCTATGACATGCAGACTGATTCTCTGCTGACATGAAGCCAGATCCTCTGTTATGGGACCTCTCTCCTCTGCCTGTGTGCTGGGCCTAAATATATGCCAATGGACTGTTGCAGTGGTGGCTGACGTGAAGCCTGATTCTCTGCTATGACATTCAGACTGATTCTCTGCTGACATGAAGCCAGATCCTCTGTTACGGGACCTCTCTCCTCTGCCTGGGTGCTGGGCCTAAATATCTGAGAATGGACTGTTCCAGTGGTGGGTGACGTGAAGCCTGATTCTCTGCTATGACATGCAGACTGATTCTCTGCTGACATGAAGCCAGATTCTTTGTTACGGGACCTCTCTCCTCTGCCTGGGTGCTGGGCCTAAATATATGCCAATGGACTGTTGCAGTGGTGGCTGACAAGAAGCCTGATTCTCTGCTATGACATGCAGACTGATTCTCTGCTGACATGAAGCCAGATCCTCTGTTACGGGACCTCTCTCCTCTGCCTGGGTGCTGGGCCTAAATATCTGACAATGGACTGTTGCAGTGGTGGCTGACGTGAAGCTTGATTCTCTGCTATGACATGCAGACTGATTCTCTGCTGACATGAAGCCAGATTCTCTGTTACGGGACCTCTCTCCTCTGCCTGGGTGCCGGGGCCTAAATATCTGAGAATGGACTGTTCCAGTGGTGGGTGACGTGAAGCTAGATTCTCTGCTATGGGACCTCTTTCCAATTGATATTGGTTAATTTTTATTTATTTTATTTTTATTTTAATTCATTTCCCTATCCACATTTGTTTGCATGGGATTTACCTACATGTTGCTGCCTTTTGCAGCCCTGTAGCCCTTTCCTGGGCTGTTTTACAGCCTTTTTAGTGCCAAAAAGTTCGGGTCCCCATTGACTTCAATGGGGTTCGGGTTCGTGACGAAGTTCGGATCGGGTTCGGATTCCGAACCCGAACATTTCCGGGAAGTTCGGCCGAACTTCTCGAACCCGAACATCTAGGTGTCCGCTCAACTCTAATGATGGCCAATAATTTATTTATATTTCCCAGGGGGTGTTCAATGTGTACTAGTGGGGGGGGGGGGCAGGGCTGTAATAACGATCCCCAGATGCAGAGGGGAACGTTTACAAACTGCCACCTCTAGCCCCAGTGAATGCAGGAGGGAATGACATACCCTGCTTCCGGAGAAGAGATCGCCTCGGCTCTGGTATGTACTGCACATGAGCGATCGCATACCAGAGCCGAGGCAGTGAGAAGAGCTGGAGGGGGGAGGGCACCAGAGGCTCTGACGTCTCGTTTACACAGCCTGGCAACTCCCCCAAGCAGGAGAAGTCTGTAAACGAGACGTCATCAGCAGAGCAGAGCCGAGACAGTGAGGAGAGCTGGAGGGGGGCGGGCACCAGAGGCTCTGACGTCTCGTTTACACAGCCTGGACACTCCCTCAAGCAGGAGAAGGCTGTAAACGAAACGTCATCAGCAGAGCAGAGCCAAGGCAGTAAGGAGAGCTGGAGGGGGGAGGGCACCAGAGGCTTCGACGTCTCGTTTACACAGCCTGGCCACTCCCTCAAGCAGGAGAAGCCTGTAAACGAGACGTCATCAGCAGAGCAGGCTTGCTGACGTCGGGGGTCACATGACCCAGAACTGAACTGGCCAAATAGTGATAGATTGATTCTTAAAATCACTTTCATAACCTTTCACTGGTCTACAATGAAAGCAATTAGAATAGATTTATTTAAGTCAGAAAACCCCTTTGAGAGGATTTCTAAAAAATACCCAAGAAATGAGATAAGCCAAGAAATGGCTAGTTTCAATGGAAGCGTTGAACACGATATCCGCAAACTAAAAGAAAAAGTCAGATATAAGCGCAATAATTTAACAAATGTCGAAGTCAAAGCCCTAAAAGAACTACAAAAAGAAGAAAATATTGTTATCCGCCCAGCGGACAAAGGAGGAGCAATAGTGGTACAGGACTTAGACAAATATAATTCTGAATGTCTACGTCAACTTTCGGATAGTAGAACATATAGAAAACTCCCTAATGACCCAACTGAATTGTTTATGGTAGAATTGAATACATTATGCACTAGAGGTAGAGAAATTGGAATTTTAAATGAAGATGAAATGAATTTTTTAACTAATAAATTTCCACGTATCCCTGTCTTTTATTGCCTGCCAAAGGTCCATAAAGATAAAATTAACCCACCTGGTCGCCCGATTATATCGGGGATCGGATCACTGACCTCGAATTTATCTAAGTATGTGGATGTGATATTACAATCCAGGGTGAAAAAGGTGCCCTCGTATGTCAAAGATACGACACAAATTATAAAAACTATAGAATCGTTAGACTTCAACGAAAATTGGATTATGGGTACCCTTGACGTTCAATCCCTCTATACTGTGATTGAACACGAACAGGGAAAAAAATCTGTCATGTCTCAGCTACTATTAGAGGGAATATTGAACCAAGTACAAATAGATTATGTTATTGATGCAATAGATTTTATCTTAACACATAACTATTTTAATTTTGCAGGAGATTTTTACATACAGATGCAAGGGACAGCCATGGGCACCAGGTTCGCCCCCAGCTATGCTAATTTATTCATGGCACAGTGGGAAAATGAGGTCATTCAACCCAAGCTGGGGACGGACCTGGTGCTCTGGCAACGATATATCAATGATATATTTTTTATCTGGCAGGGAGACAAAGACACTTTGGATAAATTTTTAAAGGATATTAATGTCGATGAGTGGAATTTAACTTTTTCGCGCAGTATTAGCCAAATATCGTTGGAATTTTTAGATATAAAGATTTTAAATCAAGATGGCAAATTGCAATGTACCACTTTTGTTAAACCAACCGCATGCAACAGCTACATCTTATTTAATAGCTGTCATCTCCCCAAATGGCTAATCAACATCCCACAGGGACAACTACGTAGGGCAAAACGTAACTGTACACTGGATATAGAATTTGAAAAGGAAGCCAAAACCATGACGGATCAATTTCTTGATAAAAAATACCCTATAGAAATTCTTAATGCAGCCCTTAATAAGGTGAAAGAAATGGACAGGAAGGAGTTTTTCAACGAAAAAAAGGTTAAAGAAGTGAATACAGTGGATTCTAATTTACGCCTGATTTTGCCTTTTAACGGGGACTTCAGGAAGGTTCAGTCCATTGTTAATAAACACTGGCATTTACTGAAAAAAGACAAGATACTGAGTACATTGATACCACCAAAACCCAGAATCACATTTACTAAGGCCCCAAATCTGAGCACCCACTGTCCAGAAGAAGAGGGTCAATGCCTCCTCCATTCAGTCGTGGGCAGGCATTCAGGGCTTTTTCCGTTGTGGGAGATGCAACAACTGTAAACTAACTTCATTTTCAAAAAAAAACTACTGAAATAAGGTTAACTACAAATAAACACTGTCACAAAATCTGTGAATTCCTTACCTGTAGTACGGAGGATGTAATATACGTGATAGAATGCCCATGCAAATATCAATATGTAGGGAGAACTAAAAGATCGTTAAAAAAACGAATTGCAGAACATGTCGGCAACATAAGGAAAAGCTTTGAAAACCATTCTTTATCATACCACTTTAAAACCACGCATAACCAAGACCCCTCATGTTTAAGATTCACAGCAATCGATAAAGTACATAAGGATTGGAGAGGTGGAAATCACGTAGAGAGAATGTCGCGTTTGGGAACAAAACGAATCTTTGAATTAAATACACTGCAACCATCAGGGCTGAACGCGGACTTTGAATTATTTGGCTTTTTGTAGGATGGGCGCCGTCTGTCGATGAGTAACTGGATGATATTCTAATTCGTCCAGTTTCTCCTCTACATTCGGCCCCCATCCAATAACTACACAATCTACATAAAGCATATTCAAAATCTACTAAGAAATTATTCTACATATAAGTAATTTAAAGTGACATGAGAAATAAAGTTGTCGCCAGCCTATAATGGGACGTACTTTTATGTTATTTCTAAATTCTGAATGTATATTATCCTCTAGATGACTATAAACCAGATGGGCCCATGAAAATATATCTCTTTTTTCATTTTAAATTATTTTTTAAGAAAAACGCACCAAAACCGCATTGAAAACGCATGCGATATTGGTGCGTTTTTTACACCATATGATCCCTAAGGAGATGTTGAGTAACCATATGAAAGGTTTTTCATGTATTTAATTGCAAACAGTTATCTTTGATGTTTTTATAAATGTTTTCTATTCGTGCATTTTTATATATGTTTTTATTTATTATCGATGTTTGAGTGTGTCTCCCATTCTTTGGTAACAATAAGATGGCCAATTTATGTATGAACAGAACAGCTAAGCATGATAAGCAAGAAATGTAACTTTCTTATATGCAGGATTTGTGAATTCTCAATGATTTTAATACTCAGAGAACCTAATCCCCCAAAAAAACGCATTCCAGACAAGATTTTCATTCCAGCCCAGATTTTCATATGCACCTTTACCACTATAAAGGTGGGACATGAACAGGGGGATGTCAACCACTGATGAAGGGGTCACTGTTCTAAAAACCCCGAAAAGCGTCTGGTACAAAAAAAACCCCTATTTGGAAGAAGGACACTACCAGACAGAGGAGGCTTGGACATTATCGTATTATATCGAACTGCCAAAGAGGAAAACTCATCAGTACATGAAAGACGTCTGATTTCAAACATAGGACTACGTGTATTCAGCAGTTCGTTTGGCGCCAAATTCGAATCAGATCAAACAGCCCTTGAGACCGGAACTTTAAATCTTCATAGAAATCGGACCGAGTCGAGGGCCTATAGTCCAGCCAAAAAAGACCTCCTGGTAAGATTGTACATATTCCAAACTAAGCGATCGCTTTTCAGTTAAATACAGCGGGACGCCGCTGTCTCTACGAGTAGGTGGAATGTCATTGTATTAAATCATCAACTTCCATCTGAGTCTCGAATATTTCGGTCATCGAATGAATGTGAGTTGGGAACTAACCATGAGCTGGCATCTATTTTAAATATCTTAAATATTCGGGAGAGACCGATAATTTTCATCTGCGACCTCTTCTTATTCCAGCTATTATATCGAACATTATTATCGAATATTTTTATTCAAAGTATTTTATCGAATATTATCATCGAATATCATTGTCGAATATTTATGATCGACCACCTTTCATGACTATTATTGCTACTTTATCTCTAGGATTGGAGACCTCACATCATTGCCTTTTAGATTTTAGATATTTAATTATTGGGATCTGAATATGTATGTTTTTAGGTTTTTAATACCAATATTATTACCAACTATTGCTGTCATTTATTGTTATATTTTGTGACATTACATTGTCCATTTTATCTTATTTCAATAAAGATCCCTTTGCTAATAGAAAGTGCCCAACTATTATCTATTTATTGTATTTATCCTTGTCAGACTGGGTGTTGTCTGTCAGTGGGAGCACCTCTGCTGGATCACCCCTCACTCTAGTGCAACATTTTTCTGTAAATATTGTATTTTATTATTGAATAAAAGTACCATTGACTCCAGATATAGAGAGTGCCCAGCCCTTTCTTTTCAATATTGTTTAGCTTATAGATTGGGTGAATCTGTTGGCTGAGAGCACCCATCCTGCGTCACCCCACACAGTAGTGCAACCTAATACTTGACCAATCAAAATGGAAGACTGTTCTGTGGTCAGACGAGTCACGATTCAAAGTTCTTTTTGGAAATCTGGGACACCATGTCATCCGGACCAAAGAGGACAAGGACAACCCAAGTTGTTATCAGCGCTCGAAGCCTGCATCTCTGATGGTATGGGGTTGCATGAGTGCGTGTGGCATGGGCAGCTTGCATGTCTGGAAAGGCACCATCAATGCAGAAAAATATATTCAGGTTCTAGAACAACATCTGCTCCCATCCAGACGTCATCTCTTTCAGGGAAGACCCTGCATTTTTCAACAAGATAATGCCAGACCACATTCTGCATCAATCACAATATCATGGCTGCATAGGAGAAGGATCCGGGTACTGAAATGGCCGGTCTGCAGTCCAGATCTTTCACCTATAGAGAACATTTGGCACATCATAAAGAGGAAGGTGCAACAAAGAAGGCCCAAGACGATTGAACAGTTAGAGGCCTATATTCGACAAGAATGGGAGAGCATTCATATTTCTAAACTTGAGAAACTGGTCTCCTCGGTCCCCAGACGTCTGTTGAGTGTTGTAAGAAGAAGGGAGATGCCACACAGTGGTGAAAATGGCCTTGTCCTAACTTTTTGGGGATTTGTTGACACCATTAAATTCTGATACAACATATTTTTCCCTTAAAATGGTAAATTTTCTCAGTTTAAACTTTTGTTCTGTGATTTAAGTTATATTCTGAATAAAATATTAGAAGTTGGAACCTCCACATCATTGCATTCAGTTTTTATTCACGGTTTGTATAGTGTTCCAACTTTTTTGGAGTCCGGTTTGTAGTAAGTCCATTTAGTATCTGACTCCAGATCAGTGGCACCTCAAGAATGGATCCAGTAGTACTCTAGGCCCTATCTAGGGAGTACCCAGGGACACACCATACAGGTTACATGTTCTCCTCTCCTAATCTTCTCGCAACTCCCTGTCTCTGCCTGACTTCTGGTATATATATCATGTAACAGCTACACCTAGTGACATAAAATAGCATGACATATACCAAAGTTTGAAGTGTCCCCTTTTCACACCTAGTGGGACACTGCATACCTGTCTGAAAAGAATTAGCAGTGCATGTGTTTACGCAAGCAGCGGCAGTCAGCACACAGTGGTGGGGGGAAAATGCCATAATCGCCGATCTAGGAATTTTTCATCAAGTCACCGGAGGATGTCATCCTGGCAGTTTGTAAAATCTGTGGGCAGAAGGTGATGCATGGCCAGGGTGCCAATTTTGGCACCATGGCCCTGCATCAATACATGCAGCGTGGCCATAAAGTAGCCTGGGAAAATAGTGCCACTAATGTAGTGGTACAGACTGATGCAGCAACCTTAGCCTCCGAGGCAGCCACAATTCAGAGTGTTCCTCCGACATGTGCATGGTACACATCTTTAATCTGGGTAAAGCAGTTCCTGAAGTCTTTCACCCATCTGCAAGATATCCTGAAAATGGTCAGCAAACTGCATGCGCTCCAGCCTCTCTTACACTGCAAAACATGCCAGCATTGAGCTGCAAAGGCAGAATAGCATTCCCCAACATCGCTGATATGCAAAATTTCCTCCAGTTTGAACTCAACCCTCCACATGTTGGATCAACTATATGAGCAGAGGAAGGCTGTGAGCGATTTATTGATGATGCAGGCAGACAAGAGCACTCCCCTGTGTAACATCAACGTTATCCAATGGCAGTGTCATGACCCGGGTTGTATTCAAACCGGGATCTTCCTGGTCTCTTAAACCATAGCCTTACCTGTTGTGCTACAGAAGAGATCTAGACTTTGGGAAGGTCCTCACTGTGTTCAACACTACATCATACTCTCTAGCTCCACCTGCTGCCAGCTGTGGACAATTCTCAATCTGGACAGCCTTTAAATAGGAAGTGAGGTCATCACTCAGTGCCCGTTTATTTGGATTTCTTCCCTGGGTGTTTTGACTTCAGTGATCTTCCTTGTATTGAACTCCTGCCTGATATCCCGACTATTCTACAGCCTGCCGATTTTGTACCTTGCCGCCAGATCGTGAATGACCTTAGCCTGCCTGACTCTTCTCCGGATTTTGATTCTGAACTATTCGCCTGACGACGCTTTTCCTGGATCTCAAGCACACTATTTCCACTTCGGACACTACCTTTTACAGGTACCTTACATAATAAACGGGCCACAATGGCAGTGGACCCTGCTGAGATTGTTAAGGCGATTACACGTCAGGGACAATTGATCGGAGCTCATGAACAGCATCTTGCTTCCCTGGACGCCAAGTTAGATGAACTTTGCACCATGCTCAAATCTTGTTTGCCTGGTTCCTCTGCAACGGTTCAGACTCCGGATCCTACTCCTACTACGGTCCAACCCGCCTCTTCTGTACCACCAAAACTTCCCCTGCCTGACAAGTTTGGTGGTGATACTGAGGACTGCAGAGGCTTTTTAAATGTTTGCCGTTTGCATTTCCGCAACAACCCTGCAACTTTTAGCACTTCGTCTGCCAAAGTGACTTTTGTAATTTCCTTGTTAAAGGGGAAGGCCCTGGCCTGGGTCTCTCCTTATTTGGAACGCAACGATCCTGTACTCCAAGATGCTGAAAAATTTCTGGCCTCTCTCCAGATTGTATTTGACAAGCCAGGTAGAGTTTCTGCAGCTGAGTACTCCCTCTTGGACATACAACAAGACACCAGATCTGTGACACAGTATGCTATTGAGTTCCGTACCCTTGCTGCTGAAACAAATTGGGACTCAAGGGCATTACGTGCAGCCTTCCGAAAAGGTCTTACGGATCGCATCAAGGACGAATTAGTCTATAAGGATCTCCCAGAAGACCTTGAGAAATTCATAGAGCTGTGTGTTCGTCTGGATGTCCGGTACCATGAAAGGTGCCAAGAGAGACTTAGAACCCGCAAGTTTCCTAGGCCAGCTTACCGTTTGGCCCCTAACTTCCAAGCACCACCTCAGCCAGAACCTGAAACCTCTGTTGAACCCCAGACACCTGCGGAACCCATGGAGGTGAGCCGTCTCCACCTAACTGAGTCAGAGAAACAAAGGAGGCGTTCATTGGGCCTGTGCCTGTACTGCGGACTTAAAGGACATTTAGTATCTGTCTGCCCCTCCCGTCCAAGTAAAAGGCAGGGTCTAACCAGTGTTGGAGGAGCTGGCTTAGACCTTACAGGTAAATCCTCCAAGACCAAGATTACTGTTCCGGCTACTATCCATTTATCTTCTAAGCTTGTTTTCTGTGAGGCTTTTGTGGATTCCGGAGCGGCGGGTATATTCTTGGACTACACTTTTGCAAGAAAGAACAACATCCCGTTTGTTCCTAAGTCTAGACCCCTGAACATTACCACCCTGAATGGACAGCCCTTGGGAGATGGTATTGTGAAATTCGAGACTACGACAATCACCCTGCAGGTAGGCCTCCTCCACAAAGAGGAAGTTGTCTTGTCTCTTATTGATTCTCCGCTTCTGCCTATCATCCTTGGTTACCCATGGTTACAACTTCACAACCCCTCTTTTGATTGGGAAAATGGAGAACTAACCTCCTGGGGATCGTCCTGTCGCCTTCGCTGTTTGTCTCAACCCAAAAGACTTTCTGCTTGCATGTTGGCTCCTGTGACTATCCCACCTACCTTGCCTCGTGAATACCATGACTTTGCAGACGTATTTTGCAAACAAAAGGCAGAGGTGTTACCCCCACATCGTCCTTTTGACTGTACAATTAAATTGATTCCCGGAGCACCTCTTCCCAAAGGAAAGACCTACCCCCTGTCTCTGCCCGAACAAAACTCTATGGAGGAATACGTAAGAGACAACTTGGAAAGAGGTTTTATCCGACCCTCTTCTTCTCCAGTAGGAGCAGGTTTCTTCTTCGTTGAAAAGAAAGATGGGGCCTTCGACCATGCATAGACTATCGGGGGTTAAATCAAATCACCGTAAAGGACTCCTACCCTTTGCCACTCATTCTTGAACTATTTGATCTACTTAAGGAGGCTGTTATATTCTCCAAGCTAGACCTACGAGGGGCTTATAACCTGATTCGAATTAATGAGGGGGACGAGTGGAAGACAGCATTCAACACTCGTAATGGACACTTTGAATATTTGGTCATGCCATTTGGCTTGTGTAACGCACCTGCTGTCTTTCAACGTTTCATGAATGAAATTTTTCATGATTTCAGCAACCGTTTCGTGATCATCTACTTGGACGACATTTTAATCTTTTCCAAGACTCTTCTAGAGCACATCTCGCATGTGAAACAGGTATTACAATGGCTTAGAGAAAACCATCTTTATGCAAAAATCGAGAAGTGCAGTTTCCATCAAAGCTGTATTCCTTTCCTTGGGTACATCATAAGTGCTGACGGTTTCCAAATGGACCCTCAAAAACTTTCCGCTGTCTTGCAATGGCCCCAACCGACCACTTTAAGAGGACTCCAAAGCTTTTTAGGATTTGCAAATTACTACAGACGCTTCATTAAGAGTTTTGCCTCCATTGCGGCACCCCTTACTGCCATGACCAAGAAGGGTACAAATTGCAAGGCGTGGTCTTCAGAAGCAAAATCAGCTTTCCAGCGATTAAAGGACATGTTCAGTAAAGCTCCAATTCTTCTGCATCCAAATCCTGACCTCCAGTACACTGTTGAGGTTGATGCCTCTGAGGTTGGAGCAGGTGCCGTACTCTCCCAGAGACAGCCAAAGTCTGGTAGAATCCATCCAGTAGCTTTTTTCTCTAGAAAGTTTTCTCCGGCAGAGATGAATTATGATGTTGGGAATCGAGAACTACTGGCCATCAAATTGGCATTGTCTGAATGGCGACATCTTCTGGAAGGGGCTTCCAAACCTTTTACTATCCTCACTGACCATAAAACCTACTGTATCTTCAGACTGCTAGACGTCTGAACTCACGTCAGGCTCGATGGGCTCTGTTTTTCTCCCGTTTTAATTTTGTCCTTTCTTACGTTCCAGGACATAGAAACAAAAAAGCCGATGCTCTTTCCAGACAGTTCGCTTCCTCTGAAGAAGATCAACCAGCCGAGCAGTATATAATCCCACCTCACAAAATTGTCGCACAGATCTCTACGGCCCTTTCCCAACAACTACAAGAAACCCAGAATCGTGTTCCCCAGGGCTTGAAGATACCACCAGGTCGCCTGTACGTAGCCCCTAGTCTCAGAAAACCTATACTCCTCTGGGCACATGATGGCGTGTTATCCGGTCATCCTGGTGTCACCATCACTCTTAGGACCTTGCAGCGTCATGTCTGGTGGCCTCGTATGAAAAAGGATGTTACTGACTATGTGGCTGCCTGCCCAACTTGTGCTGCTAATAAAGTACCCCGCACATTACCTGCTGGACTGTTACATCCACTTCCGGCACCTCGCCAGCCTTGGACCCATTTGACCATGGACTTCATTGTAGACTTACCCAAGTCCGAGGGCATGACTGCTATATGGGTCACAGTGGATCGCTTTTCCAAAATGTCTCATTTTGTGCCGATTCCGGGATTACCTACAGCGAAAGCACTGTCCACTCTTTTCCTTTCCCATATTGTAAGACATCATGGCATACCTACCAATATCATCTCAGACCGCGGATCCCAGTTCGTTTCCCGATTCTGGAGAGCGTTCTGCAAGAAACTGGGAGTAACGCTCTCACTCTCTACCTCACATCACCCTCAAACTGATGGTCAAACCGAACGCATGAACCAGACCCTAGAAACCTACCTTCGACATTATGTCAATGCCTTACACTCCAACTGGTCTGAGTATTTGCCTTTAGCTGAGTTCGCCCTAAATTCCCGTTGGCACAGTGCTCTTCATACCACACCATTCTACGCAGCCCTAGGCTATCACCCTCAGACTTTTCCCCTACTCCAGCCTTCTTCTGGTGTACCAGCAGCAGATCAGCGGGTGAAAAATATTCTACTACATTGGAAGAAGATTTGTTTATTACTACGGAAGTCAGCAGGCAAGTACAGGTTTTTTCCAACAGACGAAGACGCCATATACCTCCATATGTGGTGGGGGACAGAGTTTGGCTATCAACCAAGTATGTGAGACTGAAACAACCTTCTACCAAATTGGGCCCCCGATTCATCGGTCCTTACAGGATCATTGCTCGAGTTGGACCAGTTTCCTATCGCTTAAGATTACCTTCTTCTCTCCGGATACATCCCGTCTTCCACGTTTCACTCCTCAAAAAAGCTATTTTCAACCGCTACTCCAGATCACAACAACTACCTCCTCCTGTTCTTGTTGATGGACAAAATTAGTTTGAAGTCTCCAAGATTCTTGATTCCAGAAGACAGGGCCGTGGCCTTCGGTATCTGGTTCATTGGAAGGGGTATCCTGTCACAGACCGCTCCTGGGTTCCAGCCAAAGATCTGCATGCACCTTCTCTTATACGAGACTTCCATACCTCGTTTCCCACTAAGCCCCGCTAGGCCCCCCGGAGGGGTCCATGTCATGACCCGGGTTGTATTCGAACCGGGATCTTCCTGGTCTCTTAAACCATAGCCTTACCTGTTGTGCTACAGAAGAGATCTAGACTTTGGGAAGGTCATCACTGTGTTCAACACTACATCATACTCTCTAGCTCCACCTGCTGCCAGCTGTGGACAATTCTCAATCTGGACAGCCTTTAAATAGGAAGTGAGGTCATCACTCAGTGCCCGTTTATTTGGATTTCTTCCCTGGGTTTTTTGACTTCAGTGATCTTCCTTGTATTGAACTCCTGCCTGATATCCCGACTATTCTACAGCCTGCCGATTTTGTACCTTGCCGCCAGATCGTGAATGACCTTAGCCTGCCTGACTCTTCTCCGGATTTTGATTCTGAACTATTCGCCTGACGACGCTTTGCCTGGATCTCAAGCACACTATTTCCACTTTGGAGACTACCTTTTACAGGTACCTTACAGGCAGCTCATGCATGACACCTGCCGTTTGCTCAGGCCCTTTGAAGAGGCCACTTACAGGACTACGGGATGAATGATGTCATTCCACTGCTTCATGTCCTGGAACAGATGCTGCTAAATCTGGCTGGCCAGGGGACAGAAGACATGGTGCCTATATCTCATGGCCACCTGAGCCCTGTGGGGACTGAACTGGAGTAGGACATTAACGGACAAGCAATGTTTACAGAAATGGGTGGTTTATCTGCACAAGTGACAGGAGAGGAGCAGGAGGAGCTTGATAGTGATGAGGAAGATGACCAGTATGCAGTGCATATGGCGGAAGGGAGTCCTTCCAAGTCCCTTACGCATAGTGACAGCTGTATTATCACCATTTCGCAGAGGGATGACTACTGAATATCCACCACTTTACCACTCTCACTAACTCTCACCGTCACTAACACTCCAAAATGGGGGATTTTTCCCACCCGCTAACTACTATCTAGATATCCTTTGTAGTCAGTTGGCTGCTGCTTTTGTGTGTCATCAGCTATCCTCACGAAGGTCTGACCTATAACGGCCCTCTGCACTGATATTCCACTGTCATGACTGTTGAAGGGGGGTGTGGGGGCAGGAGCAGCACCAGCTCCATCAGCAGCAACTTCAGTCTGGAGTCTCTAATGAGCAATTTTCTTCACCCGCCTACTGAAAAAAACACCTACCGGCAGTTGCAGCAGCTCGACATGGAGCAGAATCTGAATAAGCAGGTGGTGGCATACTTAGACTGTACCCTGCAACCCCACATCTAAGATCCCCTGGACTACTGGGCAGCCAAACTTGATTTGTGGCCACAACTGGCAGAGTTTACCCTGGACAAGCTATCCTACCTGGCCAGTAGTGTGGCATCAGAGCGAGTGTTTAGTGCAGCAGGGGGCATAGTTACCTTAAGGAGAACTCAACTTTTCGCCCAAAATTTTGAAAGACTGACCTTTGTAAAGATTAATCCGGTGTGGAAAGGCCAAGATTTCCACACGCCAGAGCCTGATGCATCAGACTAGATCATTCTGGGTGCCACACTAAAACTGTGCTTCAGCCACTATTCTGATGCTGCCACCGGTCTGATACCACACAGATGGCCATGGTTTAATGGCCATAATCTACCTGACAGACTCCCTATAAGTCCTCCCTGCCAATGAGTAATTCCTGGAGTATAATCTCCCTAATCAGGAGGAAGCTGTACTGGATTAATACCTGGACTAATACTCCTTATTACAATCACTGTATATTGTAGCATTGCATATTGTGTGATGAGCACTTGGTGCAGGATGAGCAGATTTTTTCTCAATTCTCTCAGGGATTTTTGCCATTTTCATAATTTAATAAAATAAGAGCCTGAAATAAGGAGAAGAAGAGAATTATTAGAGAAGAGAATCTGGAACTATCCTGGTGACGTTCCTCTGCACCTGGAGCTCTGTGCTGATGGTCTCTATATAGTGCGGCCGGAGAGCTGAGGATCTGCAGAGCTGTCACTGGAAGCATGAAATCCCATCTGTCTGTGTGCAAGGATCTATCTCTGGTGGATGCAGCAGCTTCTGTCTGTACTGTTATATTCTGGATCCTGTGTGCATCATGTTGTGGAGACAGAAGAGCGGAGCCATCATCATCATCATCACAATGTCACCTTACATTCATTGACGCTGACCTCTCTTATAATAAGAGTGGTGACATCATTATCGGAGGACTGTCCTCTGTCCTGTGGCACAGTCCTAGAAAACCCAGTTTTAAAAACTGTGAAATAAGATTTTTACTTTCCGTGTAAGTACTTTACCCCCCCCCCCATATATCTTCTTATCTCAGTCGTACGTCTATACTGTATATTCTTCTTCTTACAGTGTTAGATCTACCAGGAGATATTTCAGAGTGTAGAAAACTGTGATGTCTTTGAGAATTTGGTTGTCTATGTTTGATTCTTGTGGAATGTTGCTGCTGGTGCGGCCGTAAGTCTAACCAGGGCAGAGGGGATGTATTCCTACTGCTGTACTGCGCTGGACCGGACAAGTATGGTACAGCTCCGGGACACATCGGGGTTTGGTTCTACAGATCTCTACAGAGGAAGCTGCAGCCAGCGGGACATTTCCCTGCAGTGGTTGCATGTAGTGAATACATTATAATATGACTGTGTGATACCGCATTGTCTATAGTGACCACTGTAGACGTGATAACTGACCAGGAACATGTGTGCTGCTTTCACAGGCCAATTCTCAGGAACTATGCTGCTTTTGTGGCTTTTATCTTTGCTGTTGAGAAAATTAATGAGGATCCAGAACTTCTCCCGAATATCACTCTGGGTTATCATCTGGTTGAAGCTTCTAGGGATGAGATGAGATCTGTACAAAGCGTCCTACGGATTCTGTCTGGTGAAGATTATCACAATCCAAACTATTTCTGTAGGAAACATGAGGAAGTTGCTGGTTTTGTGGGATATTCCTTTGAAATGGAACACATTTTACATATGTATGGCTACAGCAAGGTGAGTCTGACCTGAGGCTGGTGGGAGTGGTGATTTAAAGCTCTACAAACCAATGAAAAATAGTATTTTGGCCAGAAAAAAATAGCAAATAAGAGATTAACAAATTTCTTGAAATTAGTTTCAGGTCCGATTCTATCAATCAGAAATACAAAGTTGTTAAATAAATTCAACCTCAATAGAAAATGTTCCAATTGGCCTAAAAATTGATGAATGAGAGGGGGACGTGGTCGGTGGCACATGGGGTGGGCTGCAGTTCATCTGAGCTCCGGTGCTATCATCCTTATTAGCGGCTCACAGCATTTCTCAGCAATTCAGGCCACCTGCAGCAAATTGGACTTGTTCTTGGGACCCAGCTGAGATGGCCAGAACAAAATAGAAGATGGTGTCTTCAAATCTCACCAAGTGCTACGCGGTGCTCTTCAAGATGCCGGCAACAGCGTCCTGAGGTCCTCTGGTGATCCAGCAGCTGCCGTTCTCTCCCCAGCAGCATTGTCGCTGTGCCCTATATCTAGGCCTCCTTCTGAACACTTTGTCCCCTCGACAATCATCACAGGAGCTCATCATGGAGCTGGCAGTTCCTCTCCTTTGGGTCATCCATCCATTCAAGATACAGAGGGTCTTTGTCACAACAGTACTTGGGAGGAGCGGGGCTTCACGGCCAAGGAAGCTGTTTAGAGGGTGATGGAGGGACTCATGTGGCACCATTACAGTCCTGTCAGCGCCCAGTTGTCACAACCAGACAGCTGAGAAGCTCTGACAGAGGCCTTTCAGAACCTCCTCCTTGAGTTTCTGTGTTGTGGTATTCAGCTCCTCCTCTCGTCAGCCTCTCTCAAGCTGTCATGTGTTGGACTAATTGCTTCCCTTTAAATTCTTACCCAGAAGGCTTTTCTGAGCGGCTTATACTTCTTCCTGGAGTGTGTGTGCACGCTGATCTGTCCTCCTGTTTGCTTCAAAGCTAAGTGTACCTTTATCTGTTAATATCTGTTTGCTGGATCCCAGGTGACCCTGACTCCCTCCGTATCTTGTGTAGGGAGCCGGTGGTCGTGTCCCCTCACTATTGTAGGGTGCTCAGGGCTTTATAGTCAAGGTTCGTGGATATGCAAACCTCCACCATTCGGATCTTTGCATAGGCTGAGCAGCCAGGGAAAGTGCCAGGTCTTCTGCAGGGGTCTCCCTTGGTTCCTTAGTTTTTGGATCCAGCGAGTTGTTTATACATGTTGCTTTGCCTTATTTGCTGTACACCGTCCGTGACATTATAGGCCGCCATAACCGTCTCAAGCATGGATCCGGTTTCACTTTTGGCTGAACGCCTTCAGGGTCTTTCATTGGAGGTAGCTGATCTCCGCAGGACTTTTTCTCAGCTTCAAGTGACCGGTTCAGCTGGCGTTCATGGAGTTTGTTCTGAGCCTAAGATCTCGCTCCCGGATACGTTCTCCGGGGGTAGTGAGAATTTTGTGCGTTTTAGAGAGGCTTGCAAACTCCATTTTCGCCTTCTTCCCCATTCTTCTGGTGATGAGGAACGGAGGGTGGGGATCATTATATCGCTGCTCAGGGGTAATGCTCAGTCCTGGGCCTTTTCGCTGCCGGAGGGGGCACGGCCTCTCCGTTCAGTGGATGAATTCTTTTTAGCCCTGGGTCAGATATATGATGATCCGGATCGTATTGCTCTGGCGGAGTCTAGACTACGTCTCCTATGCCAGGGTAAACAATCCGCAGAAATATACTGCTCAGAATTTCGGAGATGGGCAGTTGATACTGGTTGGAATGATGCTGCACTCCGAAGTCAATTTTGCCATGGTCTTTCAGAGGGATTGAAAGATGCATTCGCCTTTCATGAAAGGCCTATTTCTTTGGACTCTGCTATGTCTCAGGCCGTTCGTATTGACAGGCGTCTTAGAGAGAGAGGAGAGATCTCTCCTTCCTGTCATACTCGGTCCCAGGACTGTGCAGCGGTTCCATTCTCTGCGCAGGGGTCTCAGTCGCCGTCAGCCCCTTCTGAGCAGGAGCCCATGCAGCTGGGGTTGATTGCTTCTGACAATAGAAGATTCAGCCCGCATGGGAGGGTTTGTTTTTGTTGTGGAGGTATTAATCATTTGGCAAATATTTGTCCCTCTAGGAGATTCAGGCAGTTCTCTGGGTATAATAAAGAAACAAAGAGGAAAAAATCTTTGAAAAATGTTCCGTCTGTTACTATTGGCAGGGTTGAGGCGGAGATTGAAGGTTTTCCGTTTGCTTGTAGTTCCCGTTTTGTCCTGCCGGCTAGGGTGGCGCTAGAGAGCAAGAACATTTTTTGTGAGATTTTTGTGGATAGTGGAGCAGCGGTCAATCTCATTGATAATCACTTTGCGATAACTCATGGTTTCCAGGTGTGCGCTTTGAGAAACGATATTCCTGTGTTTGCTATCGATTCCGCTCCACTTTCTCAGAAGTCATTAAAGGGCATAGTTCACAATATCCGTTTAATTGTGAGTGATGCTCATGTTGAGGATGTGTCATGTTTCGTCCTTAGCGGTTTGCCGACTCCTCTAGTGTTGGGGCTACCCTGGCTCACTAAACATAACCCCACCATTGATTGGCAAGCGAGGCAAATAAATGGTTGGAGTGACTTTTGCAGAGAGAATTGCCTCATGACATCTGTTTCTGAGGTTGCTACTAAGACTGTACCATCTTTTCTCTCTGAATTTTCGGATGTCTTCTCTGAGAGTGGAGTTCAGGATTTGCCCCCGCACAGGGAGTACGATTGCCCTATTAATCTCATCCCAGACGCCAAGCTGCCTAAATCTGGTTTATACAATCTTTCCCAACCTGAGAGGATCGCTATGCGTGCTTATATCTCTGAGAGTCTGAGAAAGGGACACATACGACCCTCAAAGTCACCTGTTGCCGCTGGTTTTTTCTTTGTTAAGAAAAAAGATGGTTCTTTAAGACCTTGTCTGGATTTCAGGGAGCTGAACAGTATCACTATTCGTGACCCTTATCCGCTTCCTCTGATCCCGGACCTATTTAACCAGGTTGTTGGGGCTAAAGTCTTTTCCAAATTAGATTTAAGAGGGGCATACAACCTGGTCAGGGTCAGAGAAGGGGACGAATGGAAGACGGCCTTCAATAACCCTGAGGGTCATTTTGAGAATTTGGTTATGCCTTTTGGTTTGATGAATGCCCCAGCCGTTTTTCAGCATTTCGTGAACAGCATTTTTTATCATTTGATGGGAAAATTTGTATTGGTGTATTTGGATGACATTTTGATTTTTTCTCCCGATTTCAAAACTCATAAGGAACATTTACGTCAGGTCTTGCTCATCCTGCGGGAGAATAAATTATATGTGAAACTGGAAAAATGTGTGTTTGCGGTTCCAGAAATTCAATTTCTGGGGTTTCTTCTCTCCGCTTCTGGTTTTCGCATGGACCCCGAGAAGGTCCGCGCTGTGCTTGAGTGGGAGCTTCCTGAGAATCAAAAGGCGCTGATGCGTTTTTTGGGCTTTGCCAATTATTACAGGAAGTTCATTTTGAATTATTCTTCTATTGTTAAACCACTCACTGATATGACCAGAAAGGGGGTAGATTTTTCTTCTTGGTCAGTAGAGGCGCGTAAGGCTTTTTCTGATATCAAGGAGAGTTTTGCTTCCGCTCCCATCTTGGTGCAACCTGATGTTTCGTTACCCTTCATAGTTGAGGTTGATGCTTCTGAGGTGGGTGTGGGGGCGGTCTTGTCTCAGGGTTCCTCTCCTGCCAATTGGCGACCGTGTGCCTTTTTCTCAAGAAAACTCTCCTCCGCAGAGAGAAATTACGATGTGGGAGATAGGGAATTGTTGGCCATCAAGTTGGCTTTTGAGGAATGGCGCCATTGGCTAGAGGGAGCCAGACACCCTATTACCGTATTTACTGACCATAAAAATCTGGCCTACTTGGAGTCAGCCAAGCGTCTGAACCCGAGACAGGCCAGATGGTCGTTGTTCTTTTCTAGGTTTAATTTTGTTGTCACGTTCCGCCCTGGAGTTAAGAATGTGAAGGCAGATGCCCTGTCACGTTGTTTTCCGGGAGGCGGGAATTTTGAAGACCCGGGTCCCATTTTGGCTGAAGGTGTGGTGGTCTCTGCTCTTTTTCCTGAATTGGAGGCAGAGGTGCAGGCAGCCCAGTCAGAGGCTCCTGATCTTTGTCCTCCTGGGAGGTTGTTTGTGCCTCTCGCTTTAAGACACAAGATTTTTAAAGAACACCACGATACGGTCCTTGCTGGGCACCCGGGGGTAAGAGCCACACTGGATCTCATCGCTCGGAGATTCTGGTGGCCTGCACTTCGTAAGTCGGTTGAGGGTTTTGTGGCAGCCTGCGAGACTTGCGCTCGTGCCAAAGTCCCTCATTCACGGCCATCAGGTCCTCTCCTTCCCTTACCCATTCCTTCCCGTCCTTGGACACATCTGTCCATGGACTTTATCACGGACCTGCCTCGTTCCTCGGGGAAGACTGTGATTCTGGTGGTGGTGGACCGTTTTAGCAAAATGGTGCATTTCATCCCTTTTCCTGGTTTGCCCAATGCTAAGACGCTGGCGCAGGCATTTGTTGATCACATTGTCAAATTGCACGGTATTCCTTCAGACATAGTCTCTGATAGGGGCACGCAGTTTGTTTCCAGATTCTGGAAGGCTTTCTGTTCTCGCTTGGGGGTTCGGTTGTCATTCTCTTCTGCTTTCCACCCGCAGTCGAATGGCCAGACAGAGCGCGTCAATCAGAATCTGGAGACATATCTGCGTTGTTTTGTGGCGGAAAATCAAGAGGATTGGTGTTCTTTTTTGTCCCTTGCTGAGTTTGCTTTAAATAACCGTCGTCAGGAGTCCGTCTTTGTCATCTATTTGGCAAAAGATTCAAGATAATCTAAAGAGCATGAGTGAGAGATATAAGCGTGTGGCTGATAAGAGACGTGTGCTTGGTCCGGACCTGAATGTTGGTGATCTGGTGTGGTTGTCTACCAAGAATATCAAATTGAAGGTTCCCTCCTGGAAGTTGGGTCCTAGGTTTATTGGGCCTTACAAAATCCTGTCTGTCATCAATCCTGTTGCATACCGTCTTGATCTTCCTCAGACTTGGAAGATCCATAATGTTTTTCATAAGTCCTTATTGAAACCTTATGTTCAACCCATTGTACCCTCGCCTTTGCCTCCTCCTCCGATTATGGTTGATGGGAATCTTGAATTTCAGGTATCTAGGATTGTGGATTCTCGTCTTGTCCGCGGTTCTCTTCAGTACCTTGTTCAGTGGGAGGGGTATGGTCCTGAGGAGAGGATGTGGGTCCCAGTGACGGACATTAAGGCCTCTCGTCTCATCAGGGCTTTCCATAGGTCCCATCCTGAGAAGGTGGGTTCTGAGTGTCTGGAGTCCACTCGTAGAGGGGGGGGGTACTGTCACAACCAGACAGCTGAGAAGCTCTGACAGAGGCCTTTCAGAACCTCCTCCTTGAGTTTCTGTGTTGTGGTATTCAGCTCCTCCTCTCGTCAGCCTCTCTCAAGCTGTCATGTGTTGGACTAATTGCTTCCCTTTAAATTCTTACCCAGAAGGCTTTTCTGAGCGGCTTATACTTCTTCCTGGAGTGTGTGTGCACGCTGATCTGTCCTCCTGTTTGCTTCAAAGCTAAGTGTACCTTTATCTGTTAATATCTGTTTGCTGGATCCCAGGTGACCCTGACTCCCTCCGTATCTTGTGTAGGGAGCCGGTGGTCGTGTCCCCTCACTATTGTAGGGTGCTCAGGGCTTTATAGTCAAGGTTCGTGGATATGCAAACCTCCACCATTCGGATCTTTGCATAGGCTGAGCAGCCAGGGAAAGTGCAGGGGTCTCCCTTGGTTCCTTAGTTTTTGGATCCAGCAAGTTGTTTATACATGTTGCTTTGCCTTATTTGCTGTACACCGTCCGTGACACCAGTAGAGACATATGAAGACGGAGAACATCCTGTCACCGAGGCCTTGTTGAAAGCTGTAATGGGTGATTTGAGGAAGTCCCTACATGCCGATTTAAAGGGAACCTGTCACCGGGATTGTGTGTATAGAGCTGAGGACATGAGTTGCTAGATGGCTACTAGCACATCCGCAATACCCAGTCCCCATAGCTCTGTGTGCTTTTATTGTGTAAAAAAACGATTTGATACATATGCAAATTAACCTGAGATGAGTCCTGTCCCTGAGATGAGTCCTGTCCCTGAGATGAGTCCTGTCCCTGAGATGAGTCCTGTCCCTGAGATGAGTCCTGCCCCTGAGATGAGTCCTGCCCCTGAGATGAGTCCTGCCCCTGAGATGAGTCCTGTCCCTGAGATGAGTCCTGTCCCTGAGATGAGTCCTGTCCCTGAGATGAGTCCTGTCCCTGAGATGAGTCCTGTCCCTGAGATGAGTCCTGTCCCTGAGATGAGTCCTGCCCCTGAGATGAGTCCTGTCCCTGAGATGAGTCCTGCCCCTGACTTATCTCAGGTTAATTTGCATATGTATCAAATCGTTTTTTTTTACACAATAAAGCACACAGAGCTATGGGGACTGGGTATTGCGGATGTGCTAGCGGCCATCTAGCAGCACATGTCCTCGGCTCTATACACTAAATCCAGGTGAAAGGTTCCCTTTAAAATAAATGTTAACCCCTCTGCAAAAGGACATTACTGAAGTTGGTCACAGGACCTCTCATTTGGAAAACAAAATGTCTGAGTTTGATGAAGCTCATAATAAGCTAGTTGATACCACAAATGATAAGGGCTCATTCACACGACTGTGTGAAGGCCGTGCCCGTGGTGTGCACTGCAAGGGCACCGACTGTGGCCCAGCCGCATGGGGATCGTGGACCCATTCACTTGAATGTGTCCGCGATCCCTCCGTTCCCCAAAAAGATAGAGCATGTTGTATCTTTTTGTGGTGTGGAGGCACGGAACGTAACCCCAGGAAGCAATCCGTAGTGCTTCCGTAGTGTTCCATTCCATGCTTCCTATCCACACCGTTCCGCATCTCCGGATTTGCAGACCCATTGAAGTGAATGGGTCCGCATCCGTGATGCGGAATGCACACTGAACAGTGCCCGTGTATTGCAGATCTCGCAAATGCGGTCCGCAATACAGCAACGGGCAGCACACGTTCGTGTGAATGAGCCCTAAGGTTGAGGAGATAGCCGCTCTAAGGGCAAAACTAATTGATTTGGAAGACGGTTCCCACCGAAACAACGTCCGATTTTGCGGCATTCCTGAGGCGTTAAGCAAGAGAACTTATATGACTTTAGTTGATTTCTTTACAGTTCTGTTTCCTCGGGTTTCATAAAATGAGCAGTTCATAGATCGGGCGCAAAGAATCCCGAAACCTAAATGCCTGCCTGCTGATGTTCCTAGGGATGGGCTGGCACGTATCACTTTCTATCATGCTGTTACGCTGTTACCTGACAGGTTCCAGTCGGTATCTCTATACAGATCTCTCTGCTGCCATCTTGGCTAAAAGACGGGAATTTCAAGATGCCACAAGAATCCTACGCTCACATAAAATACTCTATAGGTGGGGCTTTCCGGCCAAGCTGCTTATCTCTAGGAATGGAGGAAAAGTTATGGCAGCGAATCCAGCAGAAGCCATTACTTTACTATCCAGTTGGCACCTGATGCCCTTTAAGGGTTGTCGGATTTCTTCAAAGTCTCCATCTCCAATCCGCATGGAAGAAGAATGGTCAGAGGTCCCGCAGAGGTCCCTGGCACCTGAAGTGCTTGCACATGGGTGATATTCTCACTTTTGCTATCATTTAGTCTTGATCGGCTTTGGTCAAGTGTTTATGTAACACCCCAGAGTGGTGTCACCACTCCTGCACCCAGCTACTATCTCTAATGGTCTAATTTAATGTCATCTTGTGTATTTATTCCTTCACAATGTGCATTCCTAACAACTGTTTGTTTCCTGTAATGTGCCTGGTTCACCAGCAGGTGGCAGCAAACACGGCAGAGCCACAGTTAGGTAGAATGGAACTTTCTATTCCATTCTAAATGCCCTCAGTGGAAAAGTGGTGAAGACCAGTGTCCTTCTAAACCCCCTCAGTCCTACTTCCTGCAGGTAGGGTGAAGACCAGTGAGAGATAGTTTAGTGTACGCCCAGCTTGGGGAAGGTGTGGAGGGCACCTCTCTCCTGGATGTACCCACGCCAGCCAGGGCACCCTAAGCTCTGCTGGCCATGGAGGCCAAAGCTTGAAGCCTCATTGGCCAGGAGGAAAGTTCCCTGGCATAATCTAGAGACAGACCACAGAAAGGAAAGTGCAGCATAAAGAAGAAGCTAAGTCATACAGTCAGCCTGTCAGTACAGCAGAGCCAGAGAGTAACAGATATAGCAGAGTGGAGTTTGCCTGCCAGTTTTAATGCTAAAGCCTGCTGGAACCAAGACAATGTTTGGAGACTGTTTCTGATGAATGTTTATTCATGTAAAGCTGCTGTTCAACTACATACAAGGTCTGGACTCAAGCTATTTCTTCAAATCCCTCAATTATTCCTCCTATTTATTGCTTTGGAGCCAAAGCCTGGGGTCCAGCCGTGTGCAGGTAGGAGCACCGTAACACATATAAAGGGACATTTTAGGCTGCACTACACCACTTGGCATTCCTACACACGGGTCGCGTTATATAAAGGGCCCTAGGGGGAGGCGCCTGTTGCATTTACACCCCCTCTTAGTGAGGTTATGCTATATCTATTTTAGGTGTCCCGCAACTGAGTTTGATGTGGACTGACATCGTACATCGTATTTTTGATTCTGTTTTGTTTTTCTATTCTGCCAAAGTTTACTTTCCTATTACATGGATGTACTGAATTTACTGCTCCATGAAAATATGTGGTCTGTGGTCAGGGAAGACCTGGGTGTTGGTGGGTCGGCTCTTAGCAATATCTGTGGGCTTTGACAATGGTATTTAAAACCACTTCTATTAACGCAAAGGGCCTTATAGCTCTTTTGAAAAATCCCAAAGTCAGCCCTTAAAGATAGATCTGATATTTTATCCATTCAAGAGATGCATTTGCTCAGAGCTCACAGATTGAAGCATAGACGCTTTCCATAAGAAAACTCTGCCTCTTTACATGGAAAAAAATAGGGAAGATTCGGTAGCAATTAAGGACACTTTGGCTTTTACTACTTCCGGGCCATTTGTCCCCTTCCTGACCAAACCTAATTTTGCACATCTGACATGTGTCACTTCATGTGGTAATAACGCTTTTACCTAGGCTACTTTCACACTAGGATTTTCCTGGATCCGGCAGGGTTCAGCAAAAACACTTCCGTTACTGATAATACAACCGTCTGCATCCATTATGGACGGATCCGGTTGTATGATCTTTAACATCGCAAGATGGATCGGACGGATGGGGGACGGATCCGTTTTCTATTGTGTCAGAGAAAACGGATCCGTCCCCATTGACTTGCTCCGCATCCCTGGACAGAAAGCAAACCGCAGCATGCTGCTCTCCGGCATGAGAACGGAATGGAATGCATTTTGGAACGCTCCGTTCTGTTCAGTTACGTTTTGTCTGCATTGACAATGAAATGGGGCAAAACTGAAGCGTTTTTGTCCAGTATTAAGACGCTATGACGGATCCCAATACCATAAAAGCCATTCAGTGATATTTTTCTCATGACACATTGTACGTCATTCGAATGGTCAATTGTTTTACCTTTTTTTATTAAAAAAATCTAAAAGTTAACAAAAATTAGAAAATAAATCACTGTTTTCTAAATTTACATTTCTCTGCTTTTAAGACATGTAGTGTTTCCTCATATGCCATTACGTTGGCATAATTTTTTGCTAATGTAATGTTAGGTGTCATTTACTTGATGGGGTAGATTAATGGATATTTTTCCAGTCATTATGGAAAATATGTATTTTTTTATTTTTACGTTTTACACAATAAGAATATTTTTAGTTAAATTTTTGTTTTCGTTTTTGTGTTGTCATTTTCCATATTTTTGTATATTTTTGGGCTATGGTCCTGTGTGAGGGCTTGTTTTTTGCGGGATGAGGTGACGTTTTTAATGCTACTATTTTTGGGTATATATGACTTTTTGATTGATTGATATGATTTTTTGGGAATGTGAGGTAACTAAAAAATCTATTTTGGAGTAATGTTTATTTATTTATTTTTTAGAGCGTTCACCTGATAGGGTAGATCATGTGATATCTTTATAAAGCTGGTCGTTACAGATGCGACGATACTAAATATGTCTATTTTATTTTTATATTTCTATTTTTAACATTTTTTAAGATTTAATTGGGGGAATTTTTTTTTTTTAAATGTGAAATATTTTTTTATAAAACACTTTTTTATTATTATTATTATTATTATTATTATTATTATTATTATTATTATTTTTATTTCCTCTTTGTGTTCCCCATGAGGTCATACAAGACCTCCGGGAAACATATATACAAACCGGATTCCAAAAAAGTTGGGACACTAAACAAATTGTGAATAAAAACTGAATGCAATGATGTGGAGATGGCAAATGTCAATATTTTATTTGTAATAGAACGTAGATGACAGATCAAATGTTTAATCCGAGTAAATGTATCATTTTAAAGGAAAAATACGTTGATTCAAATTTTCACGGTGTCAACAAATCCCAAAAAAGTTGGGACAAGTAGCAATAAGAGGCTGGAAAAAGTCAAGTTGAGCATAACGAAGAGCTGGAAGACCAATTAACACTAATTAGGTCAATTGGCAACATGATTGGGTATAAAAAGAGCTTCTCAGAGTGGCAGTGTCTCTCAGAAGCCAAGATGGGTAGAGGATCACCAATTCCCACAATGTTGCGCAGAAAGATAGTGGAGCAATATCAGAAAGGTGTTACCCAGCGAAAAATTGCAAAGACTTTGCATCTATCATCATCAACTGTGCATAACATCATCCGAAGATTCAGAGAATCTGGAACAATCTCTGTGCGTAAGGGTCAAGGCCGTAAAACCATACTGGATGCCCGTGATCTCCGGGCCCCTAAATGACACTGCACCACAAACAGGAATGCTACTGTAAAGGAGATCACAGAATGGGCTCAGGAATACTTCCAGAAACCATTGTCAGTGACCACAATCCACCGTGCCATCCGCCGCTGCCAGCTGAAACTCTACAGTGCAAAGAAGAAGCCATTTCTAAGCAAGATCCACAAGCTCAGGCGTTTTCACTGGGCCAGGGATCATTTACAATGGAGTGTGGCAAAATGGAAGACTGTTCTGTGGTCAGACGAGTCACGATTCGAAGTTCTTTTTGGAAATCTGGGACGCCATGTCATCCAGACCAAAGAGGACAAGGACAACCCAAGTTGTTATCAACGCTCAGTTCAGAAGCCTGCATCTCTGATGGTATGGGGTTGCATGAGTGCGTGTGGCATGGGCAGCTTGCATGTCTGGAAAGGCCCCATCAATGCAGAAAAATATATTCAGGTTCTAGAACAACATATGCTCCCATCCAGACGTCATCTCTTATCTCTTTCAGGGAAGACCCTGCAATTTTCAACCAGATAATGCCAGACCACATTCTGCATTAATCACAACATCATGGCTGCGTAGGAGAAGGATCCGGGGACTGAAATGGCCAGTCTGCAGTCCAGATCTTTCACCTATAGAAAACATTTGGCGCATCATAAAGAGGAAGGTGCAACAAAGAAGGCCCAAGATGATTGAACAGTTAGAGGCCTGTATTAGACAAGAATGGGAGAGCTTTCCTATTTCTAAACTTGAAAAAACTGGTCTCCTCAGACGTCTGTTGAGTGTTGTAAGTAGAAGGGGAGATGCCACACAGTGGTGAAAATGGCCTTGTCCCAACTTTTTGGGGATTTGTTGACACCATAAAATTCTGATTCAACATATTTTTCCCTTAAAATGGTACATTTTCTCAGTTTAAACTTTTGTTCCGTGATTTATGTTCTATTCCGAATAAAATATTAGAAGTTGGCGCCTCCACATCATTGCATTCAGTTTTTATTCACGATTTGTATAGTGTCCCAACTTTTTTGGAATCCGGTTTATATATATATATATATATATATATATATATATATATATATATTACAGTACAGACCAAAAGTTTGGACAAACCTTCTCATTCAAAGAGTTTTCTTTATTTTCATGACTATGAAAATTGTAGAATCACACTGAAGACATCAAAACTATGAATTAACACATGTGGAATTATATACATAACAAAAAAGTGTGAAACAACTGAAAATATGTCATATTCTAGGTTCTTCAAAGTAGCCACCTTTTGTTTTGATTACTGCTTTGCACACTCTTGGCATTCTCTTGTTGAGCTTCAAGAGGTAGTCACCTGAAATGGTTTTCACTTCACAGGTGTGCCCTGTCAGGTTTAATATGTGGGATTTCTTGCCTTATAAATGGAGTTGGGACCATCAGTTGTGTTGAGGAGAAGTCAGGTGGATACACAGCTGATAGTCCTACTGAATAGACTGTTAGAATTTGTATTATGGCAAGAAAAAAGCAGCTAAGTAAAGAAAAACGAGTGGCCATCATTACTTTAAGAAATGAAGGTCAGTCAGTCCGAAAAATTGGGAAAACTTTGAAAGTGTCCCCAAGTGCAGTCACAAAAACCATCAAGCGCTACAAAGAAACCGGCTCACATGCGGACCGCCCCAGAAAAGGAAAACCAAGAGTCACCTCTGCTGCGGAGGATAAGTTCATCCGAGTCACCAGTCTCAGAAATCGCAGGTTAACAGCAGCTCAGATTAGAGACCAGGTCAATGCCACACAGAGTTCTAGCAGCAGACACATCTCTAGAACAACTGTTAAGAGGAGACTGTGTGAATCAGGCCTTCATGGTAGAATATCTGCTAGGAAACCACTGCTAAGGACAGGCAACAAGCAGAAGAGACTTGTTTGGGCTAAAGAACACAAGGAATGGACATTAGACCAGTGGAAATCTGTGCTTTGGTCTGATGAGTCCAAATTTGAGATCTTTGGTTCCAACCACCGTGTCTTTGTGCGACGCAGAAAAGGTGAACGGATAAACTATACATGCCTGGTTCCCACCATGAAGCATGGAGGAGGAGGTGTGATGGTGTGGGGGTGCTTTGCTGGTGACACTGTTGGGGATTTATTCAGAATTGAAGGCATACTGAACCAGCATGGCTACCACAGCATCTTGCAGCGGCATGCTATTCCATCAGGTTTGCGTTTAGTTGAACCATCATTTATTTTTCAACTGGACAATGACCCCAAACACACCTCCAGGCTGTGTAAGGGCTATTTGACCATGAAGGAGAGTGATGGGGTGCTGCGCCAGATGACCTGGCCTCCACAATCACCGGACCTGAACCCAATCGAGATGATTTGGGGTGAGCTGGACCACAGAGTGAAGGCAAAAGGGCCAACAAGTGCTAAGCATCTGTGGGAACTCCTTCAAGACTGTTGGAAGACCATTTCAGGGAAATACCTGTTGTAACTCATCAAGAGAATGCCAAGAGTGTGCAAAGCAGTAATCAAAGCAAAAGGTGGCTACTTTGGAGAACCTAGAATATGACATATTTCAGTTGTTTCACACTTTTTTGTTATGTATATAATTCCACATGTGTTAATTCATAGTTTTGATGCCTTCAGAGTGAATCTACAATTTTCATAGTCATGAAAATAAAGAAAACTCTTTAAATGAGAAGGTGTGTCCAAACTTTTGGTCTGTACTATATATATATATATATATATATATATATATATATATATAAATTGTAAGGGGTTACACTCTCAGGTTGGGTGGCAATGACAGATTCTCTGTCCAAACATTGCTTTATTTTTATAACACTCCGGAAATACAGGCAAACCCAGTTATAAATAACTGGGTAAGGTGAAGGTCCAGCACCACAAATCATAAACCAAACCAAAATAAACACCTGCCCGTCTTGGATCTGGCTAATACAGTAAAGATCCTAGCTCACCTATTGAACACAGGTCACACAGAGAATTCGGCTTCTCTAGCCAGCAGGGCAGCCATCTTCCCAGACTTTCTCCAGGCATTACTCTCCCCAGACTGACAGCCTGGACTGTGCTTCATTTCCCCTTAATGATCCCAGCTGGCTTCAGCTGGGGATCCCTCAGGCTGGGGAAAGCCTGCCTCTACCAAGCCTACCTTCTCCCAGTGTAATAAAATTCAGCTCATAAACTTAGCAAAACTGTCTCATCAACCTACACATTTCTGAGACCATTTTAACCTTCTAGATTTTATTTACCTCACCCCATTGAGGAAGCTGGGTGGGATATACACCCCTTCCAGGACTTTACCATACACTTTTCTGTTCACCTTACCACATACAGTCATGTGAAAAAATTAGGACACCCTTTGAAAGCATGTGGTTTTTTGTAACATTTTTAATAAAAGGTTATTTCATCTCCGTTTCAACAATACAGAGAGATTAAAGTAATCCAACTAAACAAAGAAAACTGAAGAAAAGTCTTTTCAAGATCTTCTGTAAATGTCATTCTACAAAAATGCCTATTCTAACTGAGGAAAAAGATAGGACACCCTCACATGTATTCCCTCTTAAATTGGCTCAGATCTCACACAGGTATATCACACCAGGTGCACATAATTAGTAGATCGTTACTCTGCATGTTGAATGAGGCTTGCCCTATTTAAACCTCAGACATTTAGTTTGGTGTGCTCCTGACTGTTGAAGTGAGAGTGAGCACCATGGTGAGAGCAAAAGAGCTGTCAGAGGACTTCAAAAAAAAGATTGTAGCAGCCTATGAGTCTGGGAAGGGATTTAAAAAGATCTCAAAAGATTTTGAAATCAGCCATTCCACTGTCCGGAAGATAGTCTACAAGTGGAGGGCTTTCAAAACAACTGCCAACATGCCCAGGACTGGTCGCCCCAGCAAGTTCACCCCAAGAGCAGACCGCAAGATGCTAAAAGAGGTCTCCAAAAACCCTAAAGTGTCATCTCGAGAACTACAGCAGGCTCTGGCTACTGTTGATGTAGAAGTACATGCCTCTACAATCAGAAAGAGACTGTACAAGTTTAACTTGCATGGGAGGTGTGCAAGGAGGAAACCTTTGCTTTCCAAGAGAAACATCGAGGCCAGACTGACATTTGCCAGAGATAAAGTTGACAAAGACCAGGACTTCTGGAATAATGTTCTTTGGACAGATGAGTCCAAAATTGAATTATTTGGACACAACAGCAGAGGACATGTTTGGCGTAAACCAAACACAGCATTCCAAGAAAAGAACCTCATACCAACTGTGAAGCATGGAGGTGGAAGTGTCATGGTTTGGGGCTGCTTTGCTGCAGCAGGACCTGGTCAGCTCACCATCATAGAATCCACGATGAATTCTACTGTGTATCAGAAGGTGCTTGAAGAACATGTGAGACCATCAGTTAGAAAATTAAAGCTGAAGCGGAACTGGACCATGCAACATGACAATGACCCAAAACATACTAGTAAATCAACCAAAGATTGGCTGAAAAAGAAGAAATGGAGAGTCCTGGAATGGCCAAGTCAAAGTCCAGATTTGAATCCCATTGAGATGCTGTGGGGTGACTTGAAAAGGGCTGTACGTGCAAGAAACCCCTCAAACATCTCACAGCTGAAAAAGTTCTGCATTGAGGAGTGGGGTAAAATTTCCTCAGACCGATGTCGAAGACTGGTAGATGGCTACAAGAACCGTCTCACTGCAGTTATTTCAGCCAAAGGAGGTAACACTCGCTATTAGGGGCAAGGGTGTCCTATCTTTTTCCTCAGTTAGAATAGGCATTTTTGTAGAATGACATTTACAGAAGATCTTGAAAAGACTTTTCTTCAGTTTTCTTTGTTTAGTTGGATTACTTTAATCTCTCTGTATTGTTGAAACGGAGATGAAATAACCTTTTATTAAAAATGTTACAAAAAACCACATGCTTTCAAAGGGTGTCCTAATTTTTTCACATGACTGTATCCCCCCTTTCTTCTCCAGATCAGAGGTCTGGATATTTTTAGCCAACAAACAGTGTATCCTGGACAAAGCATCTGCGTTCCCCTGTTCAACCTTGAAACTACAATTTTGCAGGGAGAGAAACCACCTGGTCACTCTTGCATTTTTCTCCCTGTTTTGTTTCATCCAAGGTAAAGAAGCGTGATTTGTCACCAACAGAAATTTCCTACCCAGCAGGTAATATTTTAGTGCCTTCAGAGCCCATTTAATGGCTAGACACTCTCGTTCCACTATGGCATCATTTTTCTCTGCTGGGGTCAACTTCCTACTTAGGTACATCACTGGGTGCTCCTCCCCATTTATCACTTGTGACAGGACCGCTCCCAAGCCTGTCTCAGATGCATCAGTCTGGACCAGAAACTCTTTTCTAAAATCCGGGGAAATGAGCACTGGGTGTTGACAGAGAGCGGACTTTAGGCCTTTTCTGCCTCTGGGGTCCACTTCACCATTGACTGACTTAGGGCCTTTTTTTAAGTCAGTCAATGGTGCTGCCATTGAGGCAAAATTCGGTACGAACCGACGCTAGTACCCTGTTATGCCAAGGAAGGCCTTGACGTTTTTTTTTTTTTTTTTGTTAAGGGCCTAGGCCAGTCTTGTATCAAAACTACTTTATTGATCTGGGGTTTAACCAACCCTTTACCAATAATGTAGCCCAGGTATTTTGCTTCATCCAGACCCACTGCACATTTCTCAGGGTTTATGGTTAGGCCAGCATCACTAATGGAGTCTACAATTGCCTGTACCTTCCAGAGGTGACTTCTCCAATCAGATGAAAAAATGACCACGTCATCAAGGTAAGCGGAAGCATTGGCTTCAAGATTAGGTCTATCAACCTCTGAAATGTAGCAGGGGCTCCATGTAACCCGAACAGCATCACTGTGTACTTGAACAGCCCCTCTGGAGTGGAGAATGCAGTCTTTTCTTTTGCATCCTCTGATAATGGTATCTGCGTATACCCTTTTGTAAGGTCCAGGGTCGTGATATACCTTGCTTTCCCAAGCATCTCAATTAGTTCATCTACTCTGGGCATGGGTTATTCATCAAATTTTGACACCTCATTTAGCTTATGGAAATCATCACAAAATCTCCACGTTCCATTGGGCTTCGGGATTAAGACAATAGGGCTTGACCACTCACTGGTAGATTCCTCAATGACCCCTAACTAAAGCATGCGCCTAACCTCAGAGGATGCCGCTTTTCTGCGTGCTTCTGGTAGCCTGTAGGGGTTTAGATTTACCTTACTGTGGGGCTCAGTTCTCACTGAATGTTTTATCAGGTGGGTACGGTCTGGTAGGTCAGAAAACCTTCCTATATTTTTTTCTGTAGAAACTCCTTTACTTCTTGTTTCTGGGGTACTGACAGCGCCTCACAAATTTTTACCGGATGGATTGGTGGTGACACCTCTTTAATCATAGTCTTTGCGGCCACCAATGACTCCCGATCTATCCATGGCTTGATCAGATTTACGTGGTAAATCTGGAAGGGTCTTCTTCTTCCTTGGTGGTGCACCTTATAGTTCACCTCGCCCACTTTTTCCACAACCTCGTAGGGACCCTGCCACTTTGCCAGAAACTTACTTTCTAAAGTAGGAACTAGGATCAGGACCCTGTCCCCGGGATTAAATTCCCTTACCTTGGCAGACCTGTTAGAGATTCTGCTTTGAGCCTCCTGAGCTCTTTGCAGATGTTCTTTAACAATGGGCATCACTGTCGCTATCCTGTCTTGGATGTCAGCAACATGTTTGTTGATGCTCTCATAAAGAGTAGCCTCAGCCTCCCAGGTTTCTTTCGCTACATTGAGTAAACCCCTCGGGTGACGGCTATATAGTAACTCAAATAGTGAGAACCCTGTAGAAGCCTGAGGCACCTCCCTAATAGCGAACATAAGGTATGGTAGGAGGCAGTCCCAGTCCCGACCATCTTTTTCTACCACATTTCTTAACATCTGTTTCAGGGTCTTGTTAAACCTCTCGACCAATCCATCTGTCTGCGGGTGATACACCGAGGTACATATCTGGATGACTTTGAACAACTTGCACAACTCTTTCATGACCTTCGACATAAAGGGGGTACCCTGGTCAATGAGAATTTCTTTAGGGATCCCCGTGCGGGAGAACATGAAAAATAATTCCCGGGTAATATTTTTGGACGCCATGTTTCATAAGGGTACCGCTTCCGCGTATCGTGTGGCATATCCAACACAACCAAGATATACTGGTGTCCCCTAGCTGACTTAACAATGGTACCCACCAAGTCCATGGCAATTCTTTCAAAAGATACCTCAATGATGGGAAGAGGCACCAAGGGACTCCGGAAATGTGAGGCCGGTACAGTTATCTGGAAGGTGGGGCAGGACTTGCAGTATAATTCCACTTCCTTGTACACTCCAGGCCATAAAAATCTTTGTAGTACCCTCACGTGTGTTTTGCTAACACCCATATGACCCCCAAGTACATGGTTATGTGCGAGATCTAGTACCACACGTCCATAGGGTTTTGGCACCAGAAGCTGCTCCACAATTTCAGTGTTGCATTTGTTAACTCGATGCAACAGGTTTCCATTCATGGCAAAAAGCAAACATTTCTGGTCAGCTTCTGCTACCTGTAATACACCATCTATCACGGTAACATTTCTGTGAGCACTCATGAGACTGGGGTCTCTCAATTGCTCTGTACCAAAGTTATTCCGAAACACCCCTAAGTCCAACACATTTTCCCCAGCTGTGGAACCTTCATCTTTGCCAGCTAACACTTGCAATGGAAAAGTGTCATCAGGTAAGTCACATAACCCCATATTTACACCAGACATTTCAGTGAACATGACTAGAGTTGAGCGGACACCTGGATGTTCGGGTTCGGGTTGAGAACTTCGTCCCGAACCCGAACCCCATTGAAGTCAATGGGGACCCGAACTTTTCGGCACTAAAAAGGCTGTAAAACAGCCCAGGAAAGGTCTAGAGGGCTGCAAAAGGCAGCAACATGTAGGTAAATCCCCTGCAAACAAATGTGGATAGGGAAATGAATTAAAATAAAAATTCAATAAATAAAAATTTACCAAAATCAATTGGAGAGAGGTCCCATAGCAGAGAATCTGGCTTCACGTCACCCACCACTGAAACAGTCCATTCTCAGATATTTAGGCCCCGGCACCCAGGCAGAGGAGAGAGGTCCCGTAACAGAGAATCTGTCTTCATGTCAGCAGAGAATCAGTCTGCATGTCATAGCAGAGAATCAGGCTTCACGTCAGCCACCACTGCAACAGTCCATTGTCATATATTTAGGCCAAGCACCCAGGCAGAGGAGAGAGGTTCCGTAACACAGAATCTGGCTTCATGTCAGCAGAGAATCAGTCTTCATGTCATAGCAGAGAATCAGGCTTCACGTCACCCACCACTGCAACAGTCCAGTGTCAGATATTTAGGCCCAGCACCCAGGCAGAGGAGAGAGGTCCCCTAACAGACAATCTGGCTTCATGTCGGCAGAGAATCAGTCTGCATGTCATAGCAGAGAATCAGGCTTCACGTCACCCAACATTGGAACAGTCCATTGGCATATATTTAGGCCCCGGCACCCAGACAGAGGAGAGGTTCATTCAACTTTGGGTAGCCTCGCAATATAATGGCAAAATGAAAATAAAAATAGGATTGAATGAGGAAGTGCCCTGGAGTCCAATAATATATGGTTAAGGGGAGGTAGTTAATGTCTAATCTGCACAAGGGATGGACAGGTCCTGTGGGATCCATGCCTGGTTCATTTTTATGAACGTCAGCTTGTCCACATTGGCTGTAGACAGGAAGCTGCGTTTGTCTGTAATGACGCCCCCTGCCGTGCTGAATACACGTTCAGACAAATCGCTGGCCGCCGGGCAGGCCAGCACCTCCAAGGCATAAAAGGCTAGCTCTGGCCACGTGGACAATTTAGAGACCCAGAAGTTGAATGGGGCCGAACCATCAGTCAGTACGTGGAGGGGTGTGCACACGTACTGTTCCACCATGTTAGTGAAATGTTGCCTCCTGCTAACACGTTGCGTATCAGGTGGTGGTGCAGTTAGCTGTGGCGTGTTGACAAAAGTTTTCCACATCTCTGCCATGCTAACCCTGCCCTCATAGGAGCTGGCCGTGACACAGCTGCCTTGGCGACCTCTTGCTCCTCCTCTGCCTTGGCCTTGGGCTTCCACTTGTTCCCCTGTGACATTTGGGAATGCTCTCAGTAGCGCGTCTACCAATGTGCGCTTGTACTCGCGCATCTTCCTATCACGCTCCAGTGCAGGAAGTAAGGTGGGCACATTGTCTCTGTAGCGTGGATCCAGCAGGGTGGCAACCCAGTAGTCCGCACACGTTAAAATGTGGGCAACTCTGCTGTCGTTGCGCAGGCACTGCAGCATGTAGTCGCTCATGTGTGCCAGGCTGCCCAGGGGTAAGGACAAGCTGTCCTCTGTGGGAGGCGTATCGTCATTGTCCTGCCTTTCCCCCCAGCCACGCACCAGTGATGGGCCCGAGCTGCGTTGGGTGCCACCGCGCTGTGACCATGCTTCATCCTCATCCTCCTCCTCCTCATCCTCGTCCTCCTCGTCCTCCAGTAGTGGGCCATGGCTGGCCACATTTGTACCTGGCCTCTGCTGTTGCAAAAAACCTCCCTCTGAGTCACTTCGAAGAGACTGGCCTGAAAGTGCTAAAAATGACCCCTCTTCCTCCTCCTCCTCCTCCTCCTCCTCCTCCTCCTGGGCCACCTCCTCTTCCATCATCGCCCTAATTGTTTTCTCAAGGAGACATAGAAGTGGTATTGTAACGCTGATAACGGCGTCATCGCCACTGGCCATGTTGGTGGAGTACTCGAAACAGCGCAACAGGGCACACAGGTCTCGCATGGAGGCCCAGTCATTGGTGGTGAAGTGGTGCTGTTCCGCAGTGCGACTGACCCGTGCGTGCTGCAGCTGAAACTCCACTATGGCCTGCTGCTGCTCGCACAGTCTGTCCAGCATGTGCAAGGTAGAGTTCCACCTGGTGGGCACGTCGCATATGAGGCGGTGAGCGGGAAGGCCGAAGTTACGCTGTAGCGCAGACAGGCGAGCAGCGGCAGGATGTGAACGCCGGAAGCGCGAACAGACGGCCCGCACTTTATGCAGCAGCTCTGACATGTCGGGGTAGTTGTGAATGAACTTCTGCACCACCAAATTCAGCACATGCGCCAGGCAAGGGATGTGCGTCAAACCGGCTAGTCCCAGAGCTGCAACGAGATTTCGCCCATTATCGCACACCACCAGGCCGGGCTTGAGGCTCACCGGCAGCAACCACTCGTCGGTCTGTTGTTCTATACCCCGCCACAACTCCTGTGCGGTGTGGGGCCTGTCCCCCAAACATATGAGTTTCAGAATGGCCTGCTGACGTTTACCCCGGGCTGTGCTGAAGTTCGTGGTGAAGGTGTGTGGCTGACTGGATGAGCAGGTGGAAGAAGAGGAGGAGGAAGCCGAGAAGGAGGAGGTGGCAACAGGAGGCAAAGAATGTTGCCCTGCGATCCTTGGCGGCGGAAGGACGTGCGCCAAACAGCTCTCCGCCTGGGGCCCAGCTGCCACTACATTTACCCAGTGTGCAGTTAGGGAGATATAGCGTCCCTGGCCGTGCTTACTGGTCCACGTATCTGTAGTTAGGTGGACCTTGCTACAGATGGCGTTGCGCAGTGCACACTTGATTTTATCGGATACTTAGTTGTGCAGGGAAGGCACGGCTCTCTTGGAGAAGTAGTGGCGGCTGGGAACAACATACTGTGGGACAGCAAGCGACATGAGCTGTTTGAAGCTGTCTGTGTCCACCAGCCTAAATGACAGCATTTCATAGGCCAGTAGTTTAGAAATGCTGGCATTCAGGGCCAGGGATCGAGGGTGGCTAGGTGGGAATTTACGCTTTCTCTCAAATGTTTGTGAGATGGAGAGCTGAACGCTGCCGTGTGACATGGTTGGGACGCTTGGTGACGGAGGTGGTGGTGGTGTTGGTGGTACATCCCGTTTGCTGGGCGGCAGGTGCCAACGTTCCTCCAGAGGCGGAGGAAGAGGCCGAGGCGGCAGCAGCAGAAGAGGCCGAGGCGGCAGCAGCAGAAGAGGTAGCAGGGGGAGCCTGAGCGACTTCCTTGTTTTTAAGGTGTTTACTCCACTGCAGTTCTTGCTTTGCATGCAGGTGCCTGGTCATGCAGGTTGTGCTAAGGTTCAGAACGTTAATGCCTCGCTTCAGGCTCTGATGGCACAGAGTGCAAACCACTCGGGTCTTGTCGTCAGCACATTGTTTGAAGAAGTGCCATGCCAGGGAACTCCTTGAAGCTGCCTTTGGGGTGCTCGGTCCAAGATGGCGGCGGTCAGTAGCAGGCGGAGTCTCTTGGCGGCGGGTGTTCTGCTTTTGCCCACTGCTCCCTCTTTTGCTACGCTGTTGGCTCGGTCTCACCACTGCCTCTTCCTCCGAACTGTGAAAGTCAGTGGCACGACCTTCATTCCATGTGGGGTCTAGGACCTCATCGTCCCCTGCATCGTCTTCCACCCAGTCTTGATCCCTGACCTCCTGTTCAGTCTGCACACTGCAGAAAGACGCAGCAGTTGGCACCTGTGTTTCGTCATCATCAGAGACATGCTGAGGTGGTATTCCCATGTCCTCATCATCAGGAAACATAAGTGGTTGTGTGTCAGTGCATTCTATGTCTTTCACCGCTGGGGAATGGCTAGGTGGATGCCCTTGGGAAACCCTGCCAGCAGAGTCTTCAAACAGCATAAGAGACTGCTGCATAACTTGAGGCTGAGACAGTTTCCCTGGTATGCATGGGGGTGATGTGACTGACTGATGGGGTTGGTTTTCAGGCGCCATCTGTGCGCTTTCTGCAGAAGACTGTGTGGGAGATAATGTGAATGTGCTGGATCCACTGTCGGCCACCCAATTGACTAATGCCTGTACCTGCTCAGGCCTTACCATCCTTAGAACGGCATTGGGCCCCACCATATATCGCTGTAAATTCTGGCGGCTACTGGGACCTGAGGTAGTTGGTACACTAGGACGTGTGGATGTGGCAGAACGGCCACGTCCTCTCCCAGCACCAGAGGGTCCACTAACACCACCACGACCATGTCCACGTCCGCGTCCCTTACTAGATGTTTTCCTCATTGTTATCGTTCACCACAATAACAAAAATATTATTTGGCCCAATGTATTGTATTCAAATTCAGCTGAATATAAATTTGAGGCCTAGTATTTAGGCGCTGGGTGACAGGTATGGGTTTACTGACAGAATTAGACTTGGAAATGCACAGTAGCGTGTGTGTCAAGTTATTCTGAATGACCCTATGTGCACCTTGAATATGATATACCCTTTTAGGGATAGATTTCAAATAGCTCTGATACAGCAGAAACCACAAAATTAGGAAATTGCTAAATTGGGAATTGTACTTCAACCCAGAACAAAAAATGTGCTTGGACGGAACTAAATAACTTGACCAGCCAGAACAGTACAGCAGTAACGACAGATTTAGCTGGATATAAATTTGAGGCCTAGTATTTAGGCGCTGGGTGACAGGTATAGGTTTACTGACAGAATTAGACTGGGATATGGCCAAAAAATAACCACACTATTGATGGTTAAATGTACTTGGTGTGACAGCTTGACAAACCACACCATTGAGGGTTAATGGATCTTCTAACGTGAGGAAATGCTGTACCTCGGTCAGGTATAATTTTATGGAGTTGTAGGAAAGTTTGAGTTCCGAGTGGCAATACGCCAAAAAGGCCATAATATATGCGGTCTTGCCGGTAATATGTCTTGGGTGAAGGAGTGTGAATCTGTTGAAAACATTCTAGCCGGTTTTGTAATTTCTAGGCGTATTGATAGAAAAATACTTTTGCACCAGATTTTTTGCTGAATCAATGTAAGATTTTAATCCATGACCAATGTTTGGAAAGCTGGAGGGGATAAACCCGCTCGATCCGCCTCCGGCATTGCCTGGAAAAAAATGTGAAAATGTAATCGTGACAAGGCATCTGCGGCGACATTTTGTGTTCCCTGGATGTGCCTGCATGTTATATGAAAATTGTGGCACAGGGGAAGCCAGACCAACCTGTGGACAAAAGACATGATGAAAGGTGACTTGGATCTGCCTTTGGCGATGATGTCTACTACCGCCTGGTTGTCGGTGACGAAAACTACTGAAGAGTTGGCCCATTAACCCCTTAGTGACCAAGCTTGTTTGAGCCTTTATGACCAAGCGTTTTTCTTCCTTTTTTTCATGGTCTCGTTCCAAGAGCTATAACTTTTTATTTTTTTTCGTCTATATAGCTTTATGAGGGCTTTTTTTTACGGGACAAGTTGTAGTTTTTAATGGCACCATTTTGGGGTACACATAACTTTCTGATTAACTTTAATTAACTGTTTCTGGGAGGGAGATGGGGAAAAATAGCAATACTGCCACTGCGTTTTTACATTATAAATTTTACGGCGTTCATTTTTCGGTACAAATAACATAATATCTTTATTCTCTGGGTCAGTACGATTACAGTGATAATAAATACTTATAATTTTTTTTAAGTTTTACTACTTTATTTTCCAATAAAACCCCTTTTATTAACCAAAAAAATGATTTTGCATTGCCACTTCACAAGACCCATAACTTTTTTTTTTCTTTTTCTATGGAGTTGTGTGAGGGCTTGATTTTTGAGGGACAACTTTTATTTTTCATTGGTATCATTTTGGATTAAATGCCGCTTTTAGATCGCTTGTTATTACGTTTTTTTCGGTGGAAACTAAGAATAAATTAGAAATTTTGTCTTCTGGTTTTTTTTTTACGGCGTTCACCATAGGGGATAATTTATGTAATATTTATGTGGTCCGGGTCGTTACGGACGCGGCAATGCCAAACATATGGGGGATATTTTCTTTTTGCAATTTTTTTCATTGAAAAGAGTATTTTGAATGGAAAAAAAAGCATATTTTTTATTTTATGGAATTTTTTATTTAAGAAAATTATATTTAATAAAAATATTTTTATTTTTATTTTTTTTTACTACTTAAAAGTCCCACAAGGGGACTATAATATACAGTATTTTGATTGCTTTTAACATGTAATGCATTATCGCTATAATGCATTACATTTCAATAGCAATGCTATTCAAAGATTGACCAGCAGGCTGCGCCAGAGAGGCACAGCCTGCTGGAGAGAACTGCAGACAGGCTCGGGACCATGATTAGAAGCGATGTAATCTTCCCAACAAATCAGCATACCGCAATCGCATTTTCGGGGTGCTGATGGGAGACAGAGGGAGTCCGCTCCCTCTGTCACCACTTTACATGCAGTGGGCGCCATTGCGCCCGGCATGTAAAGGGTTAAACGGCCCGGATTGGCACTTCTGCTGGTCAGGGCTGTTAGAGCATGGCCCCAGCTCTCATGTGAGGGAGAGCCGTGCAGCGCTTAGACCGGGCCGCCGTAAAAACTGCCCAGCCTAAGGCCCCTTAGTGACTGCTGTAAAACACGTATGGGTGGTAACTAAGGGGTTAACTGCCCCAAACTTGGGCCGCTGCTACAATTGGGTACACCTCTAGCAATGTGGAAGACTTTAAAGCACGCTGAGCTGAAGATACTTCTTTGGGCCAGGAACCAGCAAACCACCGATTCTCGCTGATTGCTTCGTAACCTGCAGAGGTGGCGGCGTCCGTAAAGATAGTCTCCGATCCGACCCGTTCCAATTGGAGAGGAATGTATTCCACATTGCCGAATCGGCGAATGTTTGGCTGTCTAAGCAGATGGGGCTATCCTGCTCGGGGGCTGAGGGAAGTAACTGCAACAACCGGGAGGTGAAGGCCCTGCCTTGGGGCATGATTCTGGTGGCAAAATTCAACATGCCCAGCAAAGATTGCAATTCTACTTTAGTAAAAATTCTGGAACCTACTGATTCGGATATCTGATTTTTGAGAGCTTCTCCTCCGGTAGCCTGGCTTACATTTTAATAGTATCTAAAACTATACCTAGGAAGGTGATTACCGTCGAGGGGCCTTCTACCTTTGAAGATGCGACGGGGACGTTAAGTTCAGAGATCTGGAGAAGGGACCTGAGTTTGCTGGGTCTGCAGTCTGGTGGCTCTACCAACAGGAAATCATCCAGTTAATGAATGACCTAAAATCCAATGCAGAGCCTGCGCAAATTGATCGAACAGCCAGGGACTGCTCTTGGACCCGAAAGTCAAACAGCTTGCAAAATAGTACAGGTCTTGCTGTAAAACTTACAGAGCTGCGGGTGGATAGGCAGCAGCTTGAAAGAGTCCGCAATGTCTGCTTTGGATAGCCAAGCCCCTCTGCCTACCTGTGTAGTGTCCCACTAGGTAAAGGTGGGCACTACACAAGGGTTAATATGTCTATTGCATTAATGTGATGTTGTATGTTCATTTTCCCTGTATTATCTGGGTGTCAGGCCTGTTAGGGTGTAGTTTAGCCTCCCAGACGTTAGAGGGACCTAGAGATCCCTAAGTATATATAGGTAGGCCCAGACAGTGAAGAGTTAGTTCAGTCCAGGTGGCTAGAAGTGTAGCCTAGTCAGCCTGAAGTTCCTGAGTCTAAGTTTAGCTCAGAAGAATCACCACAGTAGAAGAACTTGCCTCCTGGGAGAAACCTGCAGTTACCCTCAATCCAAGCAGTGCCAGTGGAACCAGCTAAGATAAGTAAGCTGATGGGCAGAGGAACTTTAAAGTGAGTGCAAGGGTCAATACGGGAGGAAGATTAGTTGCCAAGGATAAAAGCCAGCATTTAGGCATACGGGCCTTGGGATACAGCCAGCCAGAATAGCTGTGAAATAGTGCAACCTGGTCTGAGAAGCATTGATCGTTTACCCTCCGAGTATCTTGCCAATATTATACCTGCCAGTACTGAATTAAGCCTGCTTGTGAAGCGTTTGATGCAAGGAACTGTATTTACCACCTCATTGTATAAAGTTGGACTGTTACCAGTAAGACAATGTTTGGTTCACCATACCATCTGTGTACCTCACTTATTGCTACTGGAAACCGGTGTGCCACCGTTACAGGCACTGGCGTCACGATCCTTAAAGGGACCTGCAACATCCAGGGCACCTCGTCCACCATCAGGCCTGGTCCCTACATACAGAGTGTGCCCCAGAGGAACTTTGTGTCACCCTCTCCTTCACTGCCGCATGCCTGCCCAGGGTTCTCCTCCAAACAGTGAGTAACCCTCGATTGCCCATAACCGTGACCTCTTGTCGCAATACCCTGCAGGTCTGGCGTGCTGCACCTGGAGGATGAGATGGATGGCATAGAGAATTCCTCAGGGGGAATTAGAGAGTTGAGGCTCAGAATGCTGGAACTATGAGGCGCAGTGAGATCATAAATCAGACGTTTTTTATTGGAGAATTTTTTTGCCACAATGCCAATGGGGCTGACCCTCCAATAATTAAAGGGAACAGTGTAAAATGGGATAAGAAACCCCTTCTCTAATTCGGACTGTATTGAGACTCCAACCAAGTCGGGATCCCTGGCGGCTGAGAGGAGATTAGGACCCTCGCAAGTGGACTGGGGAAGAGCGACTAGCCCCGCGTGGAACCCCTCGGCAAACCCGGATATTAAGAAATGGATGAATCGGGAATTGGGATGGTCTTGGAGGAGTGCTGCCAAGAGGTCTAAGTTAACCCCGGCTAGTCATGAGGTCCTGGATAAACACTGTGGGCAGGCTGTCAGGGGGTGGGCTATGAAACAAATAGGGCAAATGTGCAGGGCTCTACATTTGTTGTAATTACAGATGACCATGTTATAATTGTTGCAAATTTGGCTGTTGCCCAGGAAAACTATGGAGCGGCACAATTTATCAGTGGATGGAACAGGTCTCTGCGGAAGACCATAGGTACTGGGAAGGAATCTGCCCTAAAAGAGACGGGAGGAACTGCGTTATGGCACCAATCTGAAGAGTGGAGGTGGTATGCTGAAATTGAGCAAGAGTGGCGGCCGCCTTGGCGGAAAACGAGCAGTGGTAGTTAGGGATGAGCGAACTCGAACTGTATAGTTCGGGTTCGTACCGAATTTTGGGGTGTCCGTGACACGGACCCGAACCCGGACATTTTCGTAAAAGTCCGGGTTCGGTGTTCGTCGCTTTCTTCGCGCTTTTGTGACGCTTTCTTGGCGCTTTTTGAAAGGCTGCAAAGCAGCCAATCAACAAGCGTCATACTACTTGCCCCAAGAGGCCATCACAGCCATGCCTACTATTGGCATGGCTGTGATTGGCCAGAGCACCATGTGACCCAGCCTCTATTTAAGCTGGAGTCACATAGCGCCGCCCGTCACTCTGCTCTGATTAGCGTAGGGAGAGGTTGCGGCTGCGACAGTAGGGCGAGATTAGGCAGATTAACTCCTCCAAAGGACTTGATTAACTGATCGATCTGCAGCTGTGGATCATTGAGCTGCTGATCCTCAATTGCTCACTGTTTTTAGGCTGCCCAGACCGTTTGTCAGTCACATTTTTCTGGGGTGATCGGCGGCCATTTTGTGTCTTGTGGTGCGCCAGCACAAGCTGCGACCAAGTGCATTTAACCCTCAATGGTGTGGTTGTTTTTTGGCTAAAGCCTACATCAGGGTGAAGCTGTCACACCAAGTGCATTTAACCAGCAATAGTCTGTTTATTTTTTGGCCATATACTACATCAGGGGCAAGCTGCGCCCGTCACCAAGTGCATTTAACCCTCAGTAGTGTGGTTGGTCAAGCTATCACACCAAGTGCATTTAACCAGCAATAGTCTGTTCATTTTTTGGCCATATACTAAATCAGGGGCAAGCTGCGCCCGTCACCAAGTGCATTTAACCAGCAATAGTCTGTTCATTTTTTGGCCATATACTACATCAGGGGCAAGCTGCGCCCGTCACCAAGTGCATTTAACCCTCAGTAGTGTGGTTGGTCAAGCTGTGACACCAAGTGCATTTAACCAGCAATAGTCTGTTCATTTTTTGGCCATATACTACATCAGGGGCAAGCTGCGCCTGTCACCAAGTGCATTTAACCAGCAATAGTGTGGTTATTTTTTGGCCATATCCCAGTCTAATTCTGTCACTAAATCCATACCGGTCACCCAGCGCCTAAATACTAGGCCTCAAATTTATATCCCGCTAAATCTCTCGTTACCGCTGTCCTGTTGTGGCTGGGAAAGTTATTTAGTGTCCGTCAAAGCACATTTTTTGTTCTGGGTTGAAATACAATTCCCAATTTAGCAATTTAAAAATTTAGTGGTTTCTGCTGTATCAGAGCTATTTGAAATCTATCCCTAAAAGGGTATATAATGTTCAAGGTGCACATTGGGTCATTCAGAATAACTTCACACACCCGCTACTGTGCATTTCCAAGTCTAATTCTGTCACTAAACCCATACCTGTCACCCAGCGCCTAAATACTAGGCCTCAAATTTATATCCCGCTAAATCTCTCGTTACCGCTGTCCTGTTGTAGCTGGGAAAGTTATTTAGTGTCCGTTCAAGCACATTTCTTGTTCTGGGTTGAAATACAATTCCCAATTTAGCAATTTCATAATTTAGTGGTTTCTGCTATATCAGAGCTATTTGAAATCTATCCCTAAAAGGGTAGATCATATTGAAGGTGCACATAGGGACATTCAGAATAACTTCACACACCCGCTACTGTGTATTTCCAAGTCTAATTCTGTCACTAAACCCATACCTGTCACCCAGCGCCTAAATACTAGGCCTCAAATTTATATCCAGCTAAATCTGTCCTAGTGCTGTAGCTGGGCGAGTTATTTAGTGTCCGTTCAAGCACATTTCTTGTTCTGGGTTGAAATACAATTCCCAATTTAGCAATTTCATAATTTAGTGGTTTCTGCTATATCAGAGCTATTTGAAATCTATCCCTAAAAGGGTATATAATATTCAAGGTGCACATTGGGTCATTCAGAATAACTTCACACACACACGCTTCTGTGCATTTCCAAGTCTAATTCTGTCACTAAATCCATACCGGTCACCCAGCGCCTAAATACTAGGCCTCAAATTTATATCCCGCTGAATTTGAATACAATACATTGTGCCAAATAATATATTTGTTGTTGTGGTGAACCATAACAATGAGAAAAACATCTAGTAAGGGACGCGGACGTGGACATGGTCGTGGTGGTGTTAGTGGACCCTCTGGTGCTGGGAGAGGACGTGGCCGTTCTGCCACATCCACACGTCCTAGTGTACCAACTACCTCAGGTCCCAGTAGCCGCCAGAATTTACAGCGATATATGGTGGGGCCCAATGCCGTTCTAAGGATGGTAAGGCCTGAGCAGGTACAGGCATTAGTCAATTGGGTGGCCGACAGTGGATCCAGCACGTTCACATTATCTCCCACCCAGTCTTCTGCAGAAAGCGCACAGATGGCGCCTGAAAACCAACCCCATCAGTCTGTCACATCACCCCCATGCATACCAGGGAAACTATCTCAGCCTCAAGTTATGCAGCAGTCTCTTATGCTGTTTGAAGACTCCGCTGGCAGGGTTTCCCAAGGGCATCCACCTAGCCCTTCCCCAGCGGTGAAAGACATAGAATGCACTGACGCACAACCACTTATGTTTCCTGATGATGAGGACATGGGAATACCACCTCAGCATGTCTCTGATGATGACGAAACACAGGTACCAACTGCTGCGTCTTTCTGCAGTGTGCAGACTGAACAGGAGGTCAGGGATCAAGACTGGGTGGAAGACGATGCAGGGGACGATGAGGTCCTAGACCCCACATGGAATGAAGGTCGTGCCACTGACTTTCACAGTTCGGAGGAAGAGGCAGTGGTGAGACCGAGCCAACAGCGTAGCAAAAGAGGGAGCAGTGGGCAAAAGCAGAACACCCGCCGCCAAGAGACTCCGCCTGCTACTGACCGCCGCCATCTGGGACCGAGCACCCCAAAGGCAGCTTCAAGGAGTTCCCTGGCATGGCACTTCTTCAAACAATGTGCTGACGACAAGACCCGAGTGGTTTGCACGCTGTGCCATCAGAGCCTGAAGCGAGGCATTAACGTTCTGAACCTGAGCACAACCTGCATGACCAGGCACCTGCATGCAAAGCATGAACTGCAGTGGAGTAAACACCTTAAAACCAAGGAAGTCACTCAGGCTCCCCCTGCTACCTCTTCTGCTGCTGCCGCCTCGGCCTATTCTGCTGCTGCCGCCTCGGCCTCTTCCTCCGCCTCTGGAGGAACGTTGGCACCTGCCGCCCAGCAAACAGGGGATGTACCACCAACACCACCACCACCACCTCCGTCACCAAGCGTCTCAACCATGTCACACGCCAGCGTTCAGCTCTCCATCTCACAAACATTTGATAGAAAGCGTAAATTCCCACCTAGCCACCCTCGATCCCTGGCCCTGAATGCCAGCATTTCTAAACTACTGGCCTATGAAATGCTGTCATTTAGGCTGGTGGACACAGACAGCTTCAAACAGCTCATGTCGCTTGCTGTCCCACAGTATGTTGTTCCCAGCCGGCACTACTTCTCCAAGAGAGCCGTGCCTTCCCTGCACAACCAAGTATCCGATAAAATCAAGTGTGCACTGCGCAACGCCATCTGTAGCAAGGTCCACCTAACCACAGATACGTGGACCAGTAAGCACGGCCAGGGACGCTATATCTCCCTAACTGCACACTGGGTAAATGTAGTGGCAGCTGGGCCCCAGGCGGAGAGCTGTTTGGCGCACGTCCTTCCGCCGCCAAGGATCGCAGGGCAACATTCTTTGCCTCCTGTTGCCACCTCCTCCTTCTCGGCTTCCTCCTCCTCTTCTTCCACCTGCTCATCCAGTCAGCCACACACCTTCACCACCAACTTCAGCACAGCCCGGGGTAAACGTCAGCAGGCCATTCTGAAACTCATATGTTTGGGGGACAGGCCCCACACCGCACAGGAGTTGTGGCGGGGTATTGAACAACAGACCGACGAGTGGTTGCTGCCGGTGAGCCTCAAGCCCGGCCTGGTGGTGTGTGATAATGGGCGAAATCTCGTTGCAGCTCTGGGACTAGCCAATTTGACGCACATCCCTTGCTTGGCGCATGTGCTGAATTTGGTGGTGCAGAAGTTCATTCACAACTACCCCGACATGTCAGAGCTGCTGCATAAAGTGCGGGCCGTCTGTTCGCGCTTCCGGCGTTCACATCCTGCTGCTGCTCGCCTGTCTGCGCTACAGCGTAACTTCGGCCTTCCCGCTCACCGCCTCATATGCGACGTGCCCACCAGGTGGAACTCCACCTTGCACATGCTGGACAGACTGTGCGAGCAGCAGCAGGCCATAGTGGAGTTTCAGCTGCAGCACGCACGGGTCAGTCGCACTACAGAACAGCACCACTTCACCACCAATGACTGGGCCTCCATGCGAGACCTGTGTGCCCTGTTGCGCTGTTTCGAGTACTCCACCAACATGGCCAGTGGCGATGACACCGTTATCAGCGTTACAATACCACTTCTATGTCTCCTTGAGAAAACACTTAGGGCGATGATGGAAGAGGAGGTGGCCCAGGAGGAGGAGGAGGAGGAGGAGGAGGAGGAAGAGGGGTCATTTTTAGCACTTTCAGGCCAGTCTCTTCGAAGTGACTCAGAGGGAGGTTTTTGGCAACAGCAGAGGCCAGGTACAAATGTGGCCAGCCAGGGCCCACTACTGGAGGACGAGGAGGACGAGGATGAGGAGGAGGTGGAGGAGGATGAGGATGAAGCATGGTCACAGCGGGGTGGCACCCAACGCAGCTCGGGTCCATCACTGGTGCGTGGCTGGGGGGAAAGGCAGGACGATGACGATACGCCTCCCACAGAGGACAGCTTGTCCTTATCCCTGGGCAGCCTGGCACACATGAGCGACTACATGCTGCAGTGCCTGCGCAACGACAGCAGAGTTGCCCACATTTTAACCTGTGCGGACTACTGGGTTGCCACCCTGCTGGATCCACGCTACAAAGACAATGTGCCCACCTTACTTCCTGCACTGGAGCGTGATAGGAAGATGCGCGAGTACAAGCGCACGTTGGTAGACGCGCTACTGAGAGCATTCCCAAATGTCACAGGGGAACAAGTGGAAGCCCAAGGCCAAGGCAGAGGAGGAGCAAGAGGTCGCCAAGGCAGCTGTGTCACGGCCAGCTCCTCTGAGGGCAGGGTTAGCATGGCAGAGATGTGGAAAACTTTTGTCAACACGCCACAGCTAACTGCACCACCACCTGATACGCAACGTGTTAGCAGGAGGCAACATTTCACTAACATGGTGGAACAGTACGTGTGCACACCCCTCCACGTACTGACTGATGGTTCGGCCCCATTCAACTTCTGGGTCTCTAAATTGTCCACGTGGCCAGAGCTAGCCTTTTATGCCTTGGAGGTGCTGGCCTGCCCGGCAGCCAGCGTTTTGTCTGAACGTGTATTCAGCACGGCAGGGGGCGTCATTACAGACAAACGCAGCCGCCTGTCTACAGCCAATGTGGACAAGCTGACGTTCATAAAAATGAACCAGGCATGGATCCCACAGGACCTGTCCATCCCTTGTGCAGATTAGACATTAACTACCTCCCATTAACCATATATTATTGGACTCCAGGGCACTTCCTCATTCAATCCTATTTTTATTTTCATTTTACCATTATATTGCGAGGCTACCCAAAGTTGAATGAACCTCTCCTCTGCCTGTGTGCTAGGCCTAAATATATGCCAATGGACTGTTGCAGTGGTGGCTGACATGAAGCCTGATTCTCTGCTATGACATGCAGACTGATTCTCTGCTGACATGAAGCCAGATTGTCTGTTAAGGGACCTCTCTCCTCTGCCTGGGTGCTGGGCCTAAATTTATGAAAACGGACTCTTACAGTCCTGGGTGACGTGAATCCTGATTTTCTGCTATGACATGCAGACTGATTCTCTGCTGACATGAAGCCAGATCGTCTGTTACGGGACCTCTCTGCTCTGCCTGTGTGCTAGGCCTAAATATATGCCAATGGACTGTTGCAGTGGTGGCTGACATGAAGCCTGATTCTCTGCTATGACATGCAGACTAATTCTCTGCTGACATGAAGCCAGATTGTCTGTTAAGGGACCTCTCTCCTCTGCCTGGGTGCTGGGCCTAAATTTATGAAAACGGACTCTTACAGTCCTGGGTGACGTGAATCCTGATTTTCTGCTATGACATGCAGACTGATTCTCTGCTGACATGAAGCCAGATCGTCTGTTACGGGACCTCTCTGCTCTGCCTGTGTGCTAGGCCTAAATATATGCCAATGGACTGTTGCAGTGGTGGGTGACGTGAAGCCTCATTCTCTGCTATGACATGCAGACTGATTCTCTGCTGACATGAAGCCAGATTGTCTGTTACGGGACCTCTCTGCTCTGCCTGTGTGCTAGGCCTAAATATATGCCAATGGACTGTTGCAGTGGTGGGTGACGTGAAGCCTCATTCTCTGCTATGACATGCAGACTGATTCTCTGCTGTCATGAAGCCAGATTGTCTGTTACGGGACCTCTCTGCTCTGCCTGTGTGCTAGGCCTAAATATATGCCAATGGACTGTTGCAGTGGTGGGTGACATGAAGCCTCATTCTCTGCTATGACATGCAGACTGATTCTCTGCTGACATGAAGCCAGATTGTCTGTTACGGGACCTCTCTGCTCTGCCTGTGTGCTAGGCCTAAATATATGCCAATGGACTGTTGCAGTGGTGGCTGACGTGAAGCCTCATTCTCTGCTATGACATGCAGACTAATTCTCTGCTGACATGAAGCCAGATTGTCTGTTACGGGACCTCTCTCCTCTGCCTGGGTGCTGGGCCTAAATTTATGACAATGGACTGTTGCAGTGGTGGCTGACGTGAAGCCTGATTCTCTGCTATGACATGCAGACTGATTCTCTGCTGACATGAAGCCAGATCCTCTGTTACGGGACCTCTCTCCTCTGCCTGTGTGTGTGCTGGGCCTAAATATATGCCAATGGACTGTTGCAGTGGTGGCTGACGTGAAGCCTCATTCTCTGCTATGACATGCAGACTGATTCTCTGCTGACATGAAGCCAGATTCTCTGTTACGGGACCTCTCTCCTCTGCCTGGGTGCTGGGCCTAAATATATGCCAATGGACTGTTGCAGTGGTGGCTGACGTGAAGCCTCATTCTCTGCTATGACATGCAGACTAATTCTCTGCTGACATGAAGACAGATTCTCTGTTACGGGACCTCCCTCCTCTGCCTGGGTGCTGGGCCTAAATATATGCCAATGGACTGTTGCAGTGGTGGCTGACGTGAAGCCTCATTCTCTGCTATGACATGCAGACTAATTCTCTGCTGACATGAAGACAGATTCTCTGTTACGGGACCTCTCTCCTCTGCCTGTGTGTGTGCTGGGCCTAAATATATGCCAATGGACTGTTGCAGTGGTGGCTGACGTGAAGCCTCATTCTCTGCTATGACATGCAGACTGATTCTCTGCTGACATGAAGCCAGATTCTCTGTTACGGGACCTCTCTCCTCTGCCTGTGTGTGTGCTGGGCCTAAATATATGCCAATGGACTGTTGCAGTGGTGGCTGACGTGAAGCCTCATTCTCTGCTATGACATGCAGACTAATTCTCTGCTGACATGAAGACAGATTCTCTGTTACGGGACCTCCCTCCTCTGCCTGGGTGCTGGGCCTAAATATATGCCAATGGACTGTTGCAGTGGTGGCTGACGTGAAGCCTCATTCTCTGCTATGACATGCAGACTGATTCTCTGCTGACATGAAGCCAGATTCTCTGTTACGGGACCTCTCTCCTCTGCCTGTGTGTGTGCTGGGCCTAAATATATGCCAATGGACTGTTGCAGTGGTGGCTGACGTGAAGCCTGATTCTCTGCTATGACATGCAGACTGATTCTCTGCTGACATGAAGCCAGATCCTCTGTTACGGGACCTCTCTCCTCTGCCTGTGTGTGTGCTGGGCCTAAATATATGCCAATGGACTGTTGCAGTGGTGGCTGACGTGAAGCCTCATTCTCTGCTATGACATGCAGACTAATTCTCTGCTGACATGAAGACAGATTCTCTGTTACGGGACCTCCCTCCTCTGCCTGGGTGCTGGGCCTAAATATATGCCAATGGACTGTTGCAGTGGTGGCTGACGTGAAGCCTCATTCTCTGCTATGACATGCAGACTAATTCTCTGCTGACATGAAGACAGATTCTCTGTTACGGGACCTCTCTCCTCTGCCTGGGTGCCGGGGCCTAAATATCTGAGAATGGACTGTTCCAGTGGTGGGTGACGGGAAGCCAGATTCTCTGCTATGGAACCTCTCTCCAATTGATTTTGGTTAATTTTTATTTATTTAATTTTTATTTTAATTCATTTCCCTATCCACATTTGTTTGCAGGGGATTTACCTACATGTTGCTGCCTTTTGCAGGCCTCTAGCTCTTTCCTGGGCTGTTTTACAGCCTTTTTAGTGCCGAAAAGTTCGGGTCCCCATTGACTTCAATGGGGTTCGGGTTCGGGACGAAGTTCGGATCGGGTTCGGATCCCGAACCCGAACATTTCCGTGATGTTCGGCCGAACTTCTCGAACCCGAACATCCAGGTGTTCGCTCAACTCTAGTGGTAGTCATAGAAGGTGTAGCCGCCACACTTGTGACCTAGATCCATGACCCTGTACAGATAGGTGTCCAATTCCTCTCGTCTCCCATGGTGGGCAGAACAGATGATGTCCCTGTATAAACTAAAGGCCAGAACAAATTCAGGGATGGACAGTTTTTTATTGAGGCGGACGTCCCTGGCTTTTAGGATGATGGAAATGTCGCCGCAAGCGATGGTCCTGTTGTCTACTTTGTCGTGGGTGGCTATAAGGATGAAAGCTAGATTAATGTCTTTGCCCTCTAGAATATCCTTCCTGATGTTGTCAGGGACAAAATGTGCTGGAGCTACCTCAGGCGTGTATGAGGCCCTACCTGGGTATCGAGAACAGGAAGCAGAGGCCACTGGAACAGGAGGGGCAGAGGGACTAGGTGTCAGTCTCCTGGACTCTACAGCAATCAGCCTAGTCTGCATGTCTGACACAGAGGTGGCAATGTTGTTGATGGTAGAATGCAACTGTGCCAATGACCGTTGGATGGTCGACATGGGGACTTGTTCTGCCGGTGGAGCCGTCTGCTCAGACACCAAGAGTCTGTATAGCTCTGACTTCTGGGCCGACTCTGGATAGCGAATCCCTCGCCTGTTGAGTTCTGTAATCAGTTTGGGTACTGTCCAACTTCTTAGCGACATGGTGCTGCCATGGCCGGAAGCGGAAGTTTCTGGGATTGATCGGGATTCCTCAACGTCTGATAAGTGAAACTGCTGCGAGTGTGAGATAATAATGACAGAATTAACGGTGGACGGCCCTGGTATAAAGAGAGAGACCCGAGACCGTGAAGTGAAAAACTAACAAAGTGATGGTGCTGGTGAAGAACGGAGTGTGGGCGCTTACCTGTGCGGAACCTGGGAAAGAAAGTTACAAACTGGCAATTACGTGACTTGAACGGAGAAGGGGGTGGACTGTGGAAAAATGTGTGCACCAAAGTGATAATGACTAGATGGTACCTGAAGAAAGAATCAGGAACAAACAAAGATGAAAAACAACTGGCCCCAGACCTGAATTGTACAGGATGATGAGGTTAGTTCTCATGAGCATGAGAGTGGCGGACCGAGAGATCATGTAAGGTGATGAGTATATTTATAAAATATGTATGTATTTTTATTTTATTTTTTAGTGCTGTACCTGAATGTAGCGACCAAAAGCATTGACCTTGTAAATGTAAGCCTAAAAAATGTACCAGGCAATGGATATGAATGAAATAAAACGTAAGCCTGAATAACGTACCAGGCAACATACAATAATGATTTAAAAACGTAAGCCTGAATGAAGTACCAGGCAACGGACATTGATTAATTAAATGTAAGCCTGAATAACGTACCAGGCAACAGATATGTAATGAATTGAAACGTAAGCCTGGTTAAACATGACCGGCAACAGAAATAGAAGAATTTAAAAACTTAAGCCAGAAACGTAACGGCCTTGACATTAAAGAATTAATACATAAGCCTGAATGACGTAGCAGGCAACAGGCATTATTAAAACTGAAAACATGAGCTTAACTACGTGGTTGCCCCTGAATTTAATGGCTTAATGAGTGTGAACATGACTAGCGTGGCGGCAGCCAAAATTAATGAAATGAACGTAAGCCTGAATAAGGTGACAGGCAAATATAAAAATAACAGGCATATATAAGAGAGCCTGGGAGACGTGACCGTCTGTGGACAATGAAGGGTTAATGAGGGATGAAAGTCCAGACCTGACGGGTTTGGGTTGAGACGGACCAGACGCACCAGGATCTCCAACTATGATTATTATACAGCCAGGACTGGGACTAAGTGGACCTGAGTGTGTAATTTATGACTGTAGTTTAAATGGCTGGGATTTATTTTATTTTTTTATCTTTTTTTTATTTTTTTTTACTTTATTGATTTATTTATTAGTTTTTTTGGGAAAAACACCTGGATGAAGAGGTCACTGAATTAATGAGGATGACCAGGTGCTGTGTTACAGATAATTGAGAGTGAGTGGGGGACGTTGGAGGCCGGTAGCTGGGTAGGGAGAGAAACGAGAAGGAAGAGGCCTTGAGACCGCGAGATTTGAAGCGGCCACGGGAATAGGGAGATGAAGCGCGGTGACGGGGGACCGGCGCCGCAGCCAGGGCGTGCAGCGAGCGTGAGGGAGCGGACCGCGGCCAAGGTAAATGGAGGTTGAGGAACGGAAGTGACTGATAGAAGCCGGTACAGGGGCTGCAGTATCGTTACCTGTACGGAGTGTTCGGCACAACCGCTCCGGATCGGCAGTAGGTTGTAAGGCGCAGCGGCCCCTGCATACTTGCGAAAGAAAGTGCGCTTCAGCGAGTGTGCTGCCGACATGAGCTGATGAGACTACTGAATGAACACACCCCTCAGCACAGAGAGCTCACAGGCAGCGGAGGATAGCGCACCTTCTTATTTAAAGGCACCTCCGCCCCTCCCACAAATACAGGCTGACTTGTCAGCCTTAACTACATATATATATATATATATTATTTTTTTTCACAGGGGGAATACAGCCCCAGAGAGGGTGCACCGCAATATACAGCGCTGTACAGCCTCCGTGCAGGGCTGATCAGGACAGGAAGCGGCATATCCCTTCCTCAGCTGTTTATGGCGATGAACGAATCGAAGTTGACAAAGTGGAATTTGATCCGCATTTAAGGAAAAGTTTGATTCGCCCTGAAGTCGAACTTCCTCGGGTTTCATGGTAACGAATGGTAATTTTTAAAGGGTGCATACAGGAATGAACTACATCAGTTGGCCAAATTTGGGAGTGGAACTGCTTGATTTCTTTTTTTTTAAAAGGTTAGTGGAAGTATTTCACATTTCTAACAGGGATTTTTTTTTTTTTTTACGATTAAGATTATTTTTAGAATCTCTCCCTAATAGTGATGAGAAAACCCTTGGATGTTTGGGTTTGACAAGTTTGGCCGAACTTTGTTTCAAAGTTCTGTTCTGGTCCCGTACTGGACCCAAAACGCCAAACCCCATTGAATTCAATGGGGACCCGAATTTTGCAGAGTATTAGCTAGTGTTGAGCGCCAATATTCTAATAGCTAATTTTTATCGCTAATATCGGCACTTCGAGAATTTGCGAATATTTAGAATTTAGTGCTATATATTCATAATGACGAATATTCTTTGTTTTTTTTTTTGTTTTTTTAACACAGTACACATCAGGTAATCATCCCTCCCTTCTTCTAGCTTGTGGGCCAATGAGAAGGCTTTGTCACAGCTTAGCAACATCCCTAGCAACCAAAAGAAAAGTTGCCTACCCCTTACTATATAAGAACCTCCCCAGCAGCTTTTTTCGAAAGTCTATTGCAGTTATGAAAGGTACAGCAGTGTCATTGCTGTGCTCTGTGCTTTGTTGTATTACATTAGACAGATAGTCAGTGTAGGTTATATCCTGATAGTGTGTAGCTGATTCCTGACTAGGCTCCAGTAGAGGGTGTTAGGCAGTGTGATAGGTTCTGCTGTCCATACATACATGCTACAGACATAGTGCTGTGATGTCACAAGTTGCACGTATTAAGAAAAAATATGCACATCATTAATTGCCGAAAATTCGCAAGTGCGAATATATTGGAGCCCTCTATCTGCATATAAAGCTATTCTACTGTTCTGCCGGGCCAACCATTTTCTCCAGTCTCATCAAACTTATACCAGCTTGAAAAATGTAGCATAAGTGACCCGCGCCTGTATTTCACGTGCATTACGCCAATATTACATTGCCGATATTCGCAATCAAGAATATAATATTGAATTCTCGAATTTGCAAATATATGACAAATATTCTACAAAATATTTGTGAAATATTGCGAATTTGAATATTGACCCTGCCGCTAATCACTAGTATTAGTGGCAAAACTAAAATATATTTGCCGGTCAGCGGTGCAGTTACCTGTTGTAAAGCCATTTTTGCCGTGTATTGTTGGCAAAACAAAAATATTTGCGGTTTGCGGACTGCAAAAAACGGCACGGTCGTGTGCCTGAGGCCTTATTCGTATTGACTGGGATTTTAAGGTCAATTTAAAAGTATCATATACTGTACATGAGTTAATTGGAATAATTTGGTTAAAACATTATTTGTTAGTAAAAAAAAGTACTGTGTTTGTTAAATCATGTTGATGATTAAGATGACTGAGATTGCTCAATAATATAAATTGTATGTCTTTAAACATTTATGATATGAGGAATATACTTGAGCAGCCATATGTGATAGTTCATTTTATCGGAACAAGATCAGACTTCCATTTAGCTCCTAGAGGCGTGGAGTATTTACTAGAAAGTAGTCTAGTGGAGCGCCTAAAGAAGCTAAGGCTGCGTAAGTAATATACACCATTAAAAATTGTGTAATAGATGTAAGAAAGGAGAGAAGAGAAAGAAGAAAGAGGCAGAGAAAGAGAGAGAAAGAAAAGGAGAGCGGGGGTTTAGTTAAAGAAGAGAGGAAGAGGGGGGGTTGGGGTGTGGGGGGGGGGTATAGGCTATGGTCATATAGCTTCAGTACGCAATGAGATAATATGTATGTGAAAGAGCAAACCCCTAAATTGAGGCACCGGTCAGGCGATGCTATCTTACTATTAATTGGCCATGTGGTCACCAGGTTGGGACGTATCAAGATATTACCAAGCAATCCAACTAAATAGATGGCTGGAATCAGTGGACCCCCAGAGACAACCAAATGTATTGGAGCTTATGGAATTTAGTGTTGGACCTACACTCCAACGGCTTCTCTGGCTAAGTGATACTGGTAAAAATAGGAGTAGCACTATGGACCCCCTATTGAATGGAATAAGAGAGACATGGAGGGAGCTAGGTAGAAAGCTAGCACCCGACCCGTCCCCCATAATGCCTGCAAACCTCATTCCAGACCTCTTAGGCATCAATGGGGATATCCACCAGGAAATTTGGTCGCTTTTAGCTCAGGTCCGACTAGGGGAGTTAACACCAGACACAGAAACGTCAATTTTAAACAGGGTTCCAGAACGATTAAAAAATTCTCCTAGTTTTTTTTCTCACAAGGGCATATATAGGTGCTGTGTGCAGAGGATTGAGTGAGAAACTCAACTCAGCGAGGCAACTGACAGAGTTTGAAAAAACGCTCCTATCCCCAATTCGTAAACAGAGAAAAATTTCAGCAATCTACACCTTGGTAGGAGCCGAGAGCGAGGCGAAAAAACCCTTATATGTCAGAGAATGGGAAAGGGAGCTTGATGTGGGCTTCTCAGAGCATGAACTTAAAAAGCTCCTAGCTTTCTCGCATGGTTCATCGCCGTGCACAAGATTACAGGAGAATCATTTCAAGCTCCTATCCAGATGGCATAGGACTCCTGAGTTCTTATACAAGTGCGGTCTATCCCCAGATCGGGTCTGCTGGAGATGTGGTGAAGGAGAGGGATCTTTGTCCCACATATGGTGGACATGCCCCCTAATCACTCCCTTCTGGAGCGATGTTAACAAGACCATAAATAAAGTCTCGCCTATTGGGATTAAAATTACACTTAAGATGATACTTTTCTCACTCCCAACCGAACTTTACAGACCATCAAAGCACAACCTAATAACCCATCTCATAGCTGCAGCCAAAGCCATTATACCTCTTCACTGGAAAGACGCCAACTCTCCCTCAATAAAAGAATGGATAGCCAAGGTAAACCAAATTTGCCAATTTGAGGAAATGTCCAGTTGGATTAACCGGAATCACAAGAAATTTATGAAAACCTGGCTCCCTTGGAGGCTGATGGGTGAGGGGCGGGATATACTTGAGTTTTAACCTATTAAGATTAAAATTTGTACTCTTAAATCAAGGGAAGGCTATATTGATGAGTGTAGTCGTACTCATCTATCTTCGTGAAACATATGGGTTTATGATATTAAAAACTGTAACTATCTTTTTGTCAATCTTAATATGTGGAATAATTTAGTACCTTTGGAAATGATATGCATGGGGAAATAAGGCTCTATTATATATAGTATGTCCTTCGTGCATTCATAATATGTACTATTTCATACATCATCAATAGGCTGTGTTTTAGCATAAATTATTCATGAATTTTCTGAAGATCTATTGTTGTTGGGGTATAAGAACTGTAATAATACATACATATTCGGTAAACAAGGAGGTTGGTGTGTTAATTCTGCATCTTAAATAATTTTAGTGGAATATGAGTTTCTATTGAGGCATGCTCGTTTGTTTGTTTTCTGTGAGCCCTAGATGGGGGATGGAAAAACGATAAAGATGGTGAAGTAGGAAATAGAGGCTAGTTGGCCGATTATAATGTAGGGGTCTTCTACTGGTTGCCCTCCAATTCAGGTTAGGAGGGGAGCATTGGCCACTAGTGCTTAGTAGAATAGTTTTGCCAGAGGTCGGAATATAAGGGGTTCGCTGTTTAGAGGTATGGAGGAAGGGCATGAGGAAGAGGATTATGATAGAGAATAGAAGAGCCAAGACCCCGCCTAGTTTATTTGGGATCGAGCGAAGAATGGCGTAGGCGAATAGGAAGTATCACTCCGGCTTGATGTGCGGGGGGGTGACCAGCGGGTTGGCTGGTGTAAAGTTGTCTGGGTCACCTAGGAGGTTGGGGGCAAAAGTGGATAGTAGGGCAAGTAGAGCAAGTATGATTGCAAAGCCGAAGAGATCTTTATAGGAGTAGTAGGCGTGGAAGGGGATTTTGTCGAAGTTGGGGTTAAGACCTGTTGGGTTGGAGGATCCTGTTTGATGTAAGAATAGAAGGTGAAGTATGGAGGCGCCTGCAATGATAAACGGCAGGATAAAGTGAAATGTGAAAAATCGTGTTAGAGTAGCGTTGTCTACTGAAAACCCGCCCCAGATTCATTGAACAAGTTCAGTCCCAATATAGGGGGCAGCGGAGAGAAGATTAGTAATTACGGTTGCTTCTGAAAAATATATTTGCCCTTATTGGAGAACATAACCTACAAACGCTGTGGCTATTACTAAAAATAGGAGAATCACAGCAATATTTCAGGTCTCCTTGAAAAGATAAGAGCCATGGTATATTCCCCGTCCAATATGAAGATAGAGCGTCAACCATTGTTTACATCTCGGCAAATATGGGCTACGGATGAGAAGGCTATAGATGTGTCAGCGGTGTAGTGTATCGCTAGGAATAATCCTGTTGAAATTTGGGCAATAAGACAAATTCCTAGAAGAGACCCAACGTTTCATAATGATGAGAGGTTAACTAGTGCAGGGAGGTCGATAAATGAGTTATTAATAATTTTTACTAGTGGATGGGTTTTGCGAAGTACAGGGGCCATTAGAGTTCTTATAGTTGAATACAACAACAGTTTTTCAGACTGTGGGTCTAGGTTAGAGTCCTTGTAGGAATTATAACTATTTTGTTTGAATTAGGCCTCCTGCACACGACAGTATTTTTTAACGTCCCGCAAAACGTGGTTCCGTTGTACCGTGATCCGTGCCCGTTTTTTCTTCCGTGGGTCTTCCGTGATTTTTGGAGGATCCACGGACATGAAAAATGAATTTAAGAAATCTAAGTCAAGTTTGCCATTGAAATGATAGGAAAAAACGGACACGCATCACGGACACGGATGACAATCTCGGACAGGTCATATTTTTTTCACTGCCAGGAAACACGGATCACGGATGCGGCTGCCAAATGGTGCAGTTTCCGATTTTTCCACGTACCCATTGAAAGTCAATGGGACCGCAGAAAAACACGTTAAACGGGACAACGGCCACGGGTGCACACAACGGTCGCGTGCAGGAGGCCTTAGGGTTAATTATTGGATTATTAGCAGTGGCTTCTAATCTGTCTCCATATTATGCTGCACTTGGGTTGGTGGGTTCAGCTGGGGCGGGGTGTTTAATTTTATTAGACGGTGGTGTTTTTTTATGCTTGGTTATGTTTTTAGTTTATTTAGGTGGGATAATAGTAGTTTTTGCTTATTCTGCAGCTTTAGTAACTGAGCCCTACCCAGAGGCTTGGGGTGGAGGGGCTGTCTGATTATACATTGTTGCTTACGTTACAGTCAGGTCCATAAATATTGGGACATTGACACCATTATAACATTTTTGGCTCTATACACCACAACAATGGATTTGAAATGAAACAAACAAGATGTTCTTTACCTGCAGACTGTCAGCTGTAATTTGAGGGGATTTACATCCAAATCAGGTGAACGGTGCAGGAATTACAGCAGTTACATCTGTGCCTCCCACTTGTTAAGAGACCAAAAGTAATGGGACAGAATAATAATCATAAATCAAACTTTCACTTTTTAATACTTGGTTGCAAATCCTTTGCAGTCAATTACAGCCTGAAGTCTGGAATGCATAGACATCACCAGATGCTGGTCTCATCCCTGGTGATGCTCTGCCCGGCCTCTACTGCAACTGTCTTCAGTTCCTGCTGGTTCTTGGGGCATTTTCCCTTCAATTTTATCTTCAGCAAGTGAAAAACATGCTCAATCGGATTCAGGTCTGGTGATTGACTTGGCCATTGCATAACATTCCACTTAATAATTCATCCTGCTGCTTGTGTCAGCAGTCACATCATCAATAAATACAAGAGAAGCAGTTCCATTGGCAGCCATACATGCCCACGCCATGACACTACCACCACCATGCTTCACTGATGAGGTGGTATGCTTAGGATCATGAGCAGTTCCTTTCCTTCTCCATACTCTTCTCTTCCCATCACTTTGGTACAAGTTGATCTTGGTCTCATCTGTCCACAGGATGTTGTTCCAGAACCGTGAAGGCTTTTTTAGATGTTGTTTGGCAAACTCTAATCTGGCCTTCCTGTTTTTGAGGCTCACCAATGGTTTACATCTTGTGGTGAACCCTCTGTATTTACTCTGGTGAAGTCTTCTCTTGATTGTTGACTTTGACACATACACCTACCTCCTGGAGAGTGTTCTTGATCTGGCCAACAGTTGTGAAGGGTGTTTTCTTCACCAGGGAAAGAATTCTTCGGTCATCCATCACAGTTGTTTTCCGTGGTATTCTGGGTCTTTTGGTGTTGCTGAGCTCACCGGTGCGTTTCTTCTTTTTAAGAATGTTCCAAACAGTTATTTTGCCCTTGCCTAATGTTTTTGCTATCTTTCTGCCTAATGATGGCTTCACTGATAGTGACAGCTCTTTGGATCTCATCTTAAAAGTTGACAGCGACAGATTCCAAATGCAAATATCAGACTTGAAATGAAATCTGGACCTTTTATCTGCTCATTGTAATTGGGATAATGGGGGAATAACACACACCTGGCCATGGAACAGCCGAGAAGCCAATTGTCCCATTACTTTTTGGTTCCTTACCACGTGGGAGGAACATATGCAAACTGTTGTAATTCCTGCACCGTTCACCTGATTTGGATGTAAATACCCTCAAATTAAAGCTGACAGTCTGCAGGTAAAGCTGACAGTCTGCAGGTAAAGCTGACAGTCTGCAGGTAAAGCTGACAGTCTGCAGGTAAAGCTGACAGTCTGCAGGTAGAGCTGACAGTCTGCAGGTACAGCTGACAGTCTGCAGGTAAAGCTGACAGTCTGCAGGTAAAGCTGACAGTCTGCAGGTAAAGCTGACAGTCTGCAGGTAAAGCACATCTTGTTTGTTTTATTTCAAATCCATTGTGGTGGTGTATAGAGCCAAACATGTTAGAATTGTGCTGATGTCCCAATATTTATGGACCTGACTGTATATTGCTTGGGGCTTGGTGGGTTATAGGGGGTGTAAGTGATGGGGTAGTAGAGGTAGATGCGATGGGAGTGTATGTGCGAGATTAGTTTGGGGTGGCAACAGTGTTTTTTAGGAGCGGAGGGGTATTATTAATATTTGGGTGGGCTTTATTACTGACGTTGTTTGCGGTGTTAGAGGTAGTTCGGGGCCATTATGGTGGGGTCTTGCGAGCTGTAAGACAATTAAGCATAAAATAGCGGTGAAGATAAAGATGGTGAGGTAAGTTTTAATTTGTCCTCGTTGGATTTCTTGATTTTTTATAATTGGGGGCAGTTGGAGTTCTGCTAAGCCTTTTGGTCCAATTTTTTCTAGTCAGAGGGTGTCGATTAAGTGAGATGAGATGTGTAAGCTTAAATCTATTGCATAAGATGGGAGAAGTCGATGTATTGTGTAAAAAGAGGTGTTGATTATTTTGAAGCATTTGTCAGTGTGAAATAGAAAGCTTGCAATACTTCAATAATTTTCTGGGTTTAAAAAAATCACCATTTCTTGCAAGAGCCTACATCTGGGGCCTTTGCAGCATTTGTTAGTGTAAAAATGAGATCTTGAAAAATTCTGCAATCATTTTATGGGTTTAAAAAGCACACATTTTGGGCAATACCCTACATCTGGGGCCTATGCTGCATTCTTTTGTGTGACATACAAGCTAGAAATACTATAAATGCAATAATATTTTGGGTTTAAAAAAAACCAAAAAACATTTTGGGTAAAAAGCTAAATTTGCTGCCTTGGCTGCATCTGTCAGTGTGAGATACACGTGTTAGATATTGGTGTTCTATTCTGTTATTAAAAAAAACACCCATTTTGGGCTAAATACTAAACTTGTAGCCTTGGCTGCCTCTGTCAGTGTGAGATGCACGCGTTAGATACTGGTGTTCTATTCTGTTATTAAAAAAACACCCATTTTGGGCAAAAAACTTTTTTATGCAGCCTTTGCTGCATGTGCCAGTGTGAGATACACGCATTAGATACTGCTGTTCTATTATATTTTAAACAAAAACACCTATTTTGAGCAAAAAACATAATTTCGCAGCCTTTGCTGCATCTGTCAGTGTGAGATACAAGCTTGAAATACTGCAATCATATTCAGGGTTTAAAAAAACACCCATTTTTGGCAATAACCTACATCTGCGGCCTATGCTGCATTTTTTTGTGTGGCATACAAGCTAGAAATACTGCAATAATATTTTGGGTTTAAAAAAACACCCATTTTGGGCAAAAAACTAAATTTGCAACCTTTGCTGCATCTGTCAGTGTAAGATTAGATACTTAGATACTATTAGATAGTGTTAGATACTGGTGTTCTATTCTGTTATAGAAAAAACACCCATTTTGAGTAAAAAATCAAATTTGCAGCCTTTGGGAATGCCATTTTATTTTTTGGGGACGTTAGAAGGCTCAGAAGTTTAGAAGCAAATCTTGAAATTTTTCAGGAAATTTCTAAAACCCACTTTTTCAGGAACAGTTCAGTTCTGAAGTCACTTTGTGAGGCTTACATAATAGAAACCACCCAAAAATGACCCAATTTTACAAACTACACCCCTCAAGGTTTTCAAAACTGATTTTACAAACTTTGTTAACCCTTTAGGTGTTCCACAAGAATGAATGGAAAATAGAAATGACATTTCAGAATTAAATTTTTTGGGCAGATTTTCCATTTGAATACATTTTTTCCAGTTACAAAGCAAGGATTTACAGCCAAATAAAACTCAATATTTATGGCCATGATTCTGTAGTTTACAGAAACACCCCATATGTGGTCATAAACTACTGTACGGGCACACGGCAGGGCGCAGAAGGAAAGGAACGCCATACGGTTTTTGGAAGGCAAATTTTGCTGGACAGTTTTTTTTGACACAATGTCCATTTTGAAGCCCCCCTGATGCACCCCTAGAGTAGAAGCTCCAAGAAAGTGCCATTTTGGAAACTACAGGATAAGGTGGCAGTTTTGTTGGTACTATGATAGGGTACATATGATTTTTGGTTGCTCTATATTACACTTTTTGTGAGGCAATTTAACAAGAAATAGTTGTTTTGGCAAAGTTTTTATTTTTTGTTATTTACAACATTCATCTGACAGGTTCGATCATGTAGTATTTTATAGAGCAGGTTGTCACGGACGAGACAATACCAAATATGACTACGTTTTTTGGTTGTTTGTTTCAGTTTTATATAACAAAGCAATTAAAAAAAATGATTCTTTAGTGTCTCCACATTCTGAAAGCCATAGTTTTATTTATTTTTTGGGCGATTGTCTTGTGTAGGGGCTCACTTTTTTGGGGCTGAGATGCCGGTTTGATTTGCACTATTTTGGGGTGCGTATAACTTTTTGATCTCTTGCTATTACACTTTTAGTGATGTAAGGTGACAAAAAATGGCTTTTTTTACACTTATTTTTTTTACGGTATTCACCTGAGGGGTTGGTCATGTAATATTTTTATAGATCAGGTTATTACGGATGCGGCAATACCTAATATGTATACTTTTTTTATTTACTTAAGTTTTACACAATAACAGCTTTTTAAAACAAAAAAAAAAATGATGTTTAAGTGTCTCCATATTCGCACGGGTATGTTTCATCTATTTCACTTCGTGTTTCCGTGTGTCATAAAAAGATATCAACAGTATTCCCCATAATAGTGACCTCTACAGAACCTGCCGCTTTAACAGTGACCTCCACAGTCGCCGCCCCTTTAACAATGACTGCATCTTTAACAGTGACCTGCACAGTGCCTGCCCCTTTAACAATGACCTCCACAGTGCCTGCCCCTTTAACAATGATCTCCACAGTGCCCGCCCCTTTAACAGTGACCTCCACAGTGGCTGCCCATTTAACATTGATCTCTACAGTGGCCACCTCTTTAACATTGACCTTCACAGTGCCCACCCCTTTAACAGTGCCCTCCGCACTGCCTGCCCCTTTAACAGTGAGCTCCGCAGTGCCTGCCCCTTTAACAATGACCTCCACAATGCCCGCCCCTTTAACAGTGACCTCTCCAGTGTCCGCCCCTTTAACAGTGACTGCCACAGTGCTCGCCCCTTTAACAGTTACTTCCACAGTGTCCGCCCCTTTAACCGCCTCCGGACCGCCTAACGCAAATGTGCGGTCCGGAGGCGGCAGCCCTGCGCACGACGACGCATATACACGTCATCTCGCGAGGGCCGGGATTTCCTGTGAACGCGCGCACACAGGCGCGCGCGCTCACAGGAACGGAAGGTAAGCGAGTGGATCTCCAGCCTTCCAGCGGCGATCGCTCGCTGGCAGGCTGGAGATCCGAATTTTTTAACCCCTAACAGGTATATTAGACGCTGTTTTGATAACAGCGTCTAATATACCTCCTACCTGGTCCTCTGGTGGTCCCTTTTGTTAGGATCGACCACCAGAGGACTCAGGTAGCTCAGTACAGTCGCACCAAACACCACACTACACTACACCCCCCCTCACTTATTAACCCCTTATAAACCCCTGATCACCCATGATCACCCCATATAAACTCCCTGATCACCCCCTGTCATTGATCACCCCCCTGTCATTGATCACCCCCCTGTCAGGCTCCGTTCAGACGTCCGTATGATTTTTACAGATCCACGGATACATGGATCGGATCCGCAAAACGCATACGGACGTCTGAATGGAGCCTTACAGGGGGGTGATCAATGACAGGCGGGTGATCACCCATATACACTCCCTGATCACCCCCTGTCATTGATCACCCCCCTGTCATTGATCACCCCCCTGTAAGGCTCCATTCAGACGTCCGCATGATTTTTACGGATCCATGGATACATGGATCGGATCCGCAAAACACATGCGGACGTCTGAATGGAGCCTTACAGGGGGTGATCAATGACAGGCGGGTGATCACCCATATACACTCCCTGATCACCCCCCTGTCATTGATCACCCCCCTGTAAGGCTCCATTCAGACGTCCGCATGTGTTTTGTGGATCCGATCCATGTATCCATAGATCCGTAAAAATCATGCGGACGTCTGAATGGAGCCTTACAGGGGGGTGATCAATGACAGGCGGGTGATCACCCATATACACTCCCTGATCACCCCCTGTCATTGATCACCCCCCTGTCATTGATCACCCCCCTGTAAGGCTCCATTCAGACGTCCGCATGATTTTTACGGATCCATGGATACATGGATCGGATCCGCAAAACACATGCGGACGTCTGAATGGAGCCTTACAGGGGGTGATCAATGACAGGCGGGTGATCACCCATATACACTCCCTGATCACCCCCCTGTCATTGATCACCCCCCTGTAAGGCTCCATTCAGACGTCTGCATGTGTTTTGTGGATCCGATCCATGTATCCATGGATCCGTAAAAATCATGCGGACGTATGAATGGAGCCTTACAGGGGGTGATCAGTGACAGGGGGGTGATCACCCTGATCACCCCCTGTCATTGATAACCCCCCTGTAAGGCTCCATTCAGACGTCCGCATGTGTTTTGCGGATCCGATCCATGGATCCGTAAAAATCATACGGACGTCTGAATGGAGCCTTACCAGGGGGGTGATCAATGACAGGGGGTGATCAGGGAGTCTATATGGGTGATCACACCCCTGTCATTGATCACCCCCCTGTCATTGATCACCTCCCTGTAAGGCTCCATTCAGACATTTTTTTTGGCACAAGTTAGCGGAAATTTTTTGTTTGTTTTTGTTTTTTCTTACAAAGTCTCATATTCCACTAACTTGTGTCAAAAAATAAAATCTCACATGGACTCACCATACCCCTCACGGAATCCAAATGCGTAAACATTTTTAGACATTTATATTCCAGACTTCTTCTCACGCTTTAGGGCCCCTAAAAAGCCAGGGCAGTATAAATACCCCACATGTGACCCCATTTCGGAAAGAAGACACCCCAAGGTATTCGCTGAGGGGCATATTGAGTCCATGAAAGATTGAAATTTTTGTCCCAAGTTAGCGGAAAGTGAGACTTTGTGAGAAAATACACTAAAAAAAATCAATATCCGCTAACTTATGCAAAAAAAAAAAAATTTCTAGGAACTCGCCAGGCCCCTCATTGAATACCTTGGGGTGTCTTCTTTCCAAAGTGGGGTCACATGTGGGGTATTTATACTGCCCTGGCTTTTTAGGGGCCCGAAAGTGTGAGAAGAAGTCTGGGATCCAAATGTCTAAAAATGCCCTCCTAAAAGGAATTTGGGCCCCTTTGCGCATCTAGGCTGCAAAAAAGTGTCACACATCTGGTATCGCCGTACTCAGGAGAAGTTGGGGAATGTGTTTTGGGGTGTCATTTTACATATACCCATGCTGGGTGAGAGAAATATCTTGGTCAAATGCCAACTTTGTATAAAAAAATGGGAAAAGTTATCTTTTGCCAAGATATTTCTCTCACCCAGCATGGGTATATGTAAAATGACACCCCAAACCACATTCCCCAACTTCTCCTGAGTACGGTGATACCAGATGTGTGACACTTTTTTGCAGCCAAGGTGGGCAAAGGGGCACACATTCCAAAGTGCACCTTTCGGATTTCGCAGGCCATTTTTTACACATTTTGATTGCAAGGTACTTCTCACACATTTGGGCCCCTAAATTGCCAGGGCAGTATAACTACGCCACAAGTGACCCCATTTTGGAAAGAAGACACCCCAAGGTATTCCGTGAGGGGCATGGCGAGTTCCTAGAATTTTTTCTTTTTTGTCACAAGTTAGCGGAAAATGATGATTTTTCTTTTTTTTTCTTTTTTCCTTACAAAGTCTCATATTCCACTAACTTGCGCCAAAAAATAAAAAATTCTAGGAACTCGCCGTGCCCCTCACGGAATACCTTGGGGTGTCTTCTTTCCAAAATGGGGTCACTTGTGGCGTAGTTATACTGCCCTGGCAATTTAGGGGCCCAAATGTGTAAGAAGTAACTTGCAATCAAAATGTGTAAAAAATGGCCGGTGAAATCCAAAAGGTGCACTTTGGAATATGTGCCCCTTTGCCCACCTTGGCTGCAAAAAAGTGTCACACATGTGGTATCGCCGTACTCAGGAGAAGTTGGGCAATGTGTTTTGGGGTGTCATTTTACATATACCCATGCTGGGTGAGAAAAATATCTTGGTCAAATGCCAACTTTGTATAAAAAAATTGGAAAAGTTGTCTTTTGCCAAGATATTTCTCTCACCCAGCATGGGTATATGTAAAATGACACCCCAAAACACATTCCCCAACTTCTCCTGAGTACGGCGATACCAGATGTGTCACACTTTTTTGCTGCCAAGGTGGGCAAAGGGGCACATATTCCAAAGTGCACCTTTCGGATTTCGCAGGCCATTTTTTACACATTTCGATTGCAAAGTTCTTCTCACACATTTGGGCCCCTAAATTGCCAGGGCAGTATAACTACCCCACAAGTGACCCCATTTTGGAAAGAAGACACCCCAAGGTATTCCGTGAGGGGCATGGCGAGTTCCTAGAATTTTTTATTTTTTGTCGCAAGTTAGTGGAATATGAGACTTTGTAAGAAAAAAATAAAAATAAAAAATCATCATCATTTTCCGCTAACTTGTGACAAAAAATAAAAAGTTCTATGAACTCACTATGCCCATCAGCGAATACCTTAGGGTGTCTACTTTCCAAAATAGGGTCATTTGTGGGGTTTTTCTACTGTCTGGCCATTGTAGAACCTCAGGAAACATGACAGGTGCTCAGAAAGTCAGAGCTGCTTCAAAAAGCGGAAATTCACATTTTTGTACCATAGTTTGTAAACGCTATAACTTTTACCCAAACCATTTTTTTTTGCCCAAACATTTTTTTTTATCAAAGACATGTAGAACTATAAATTTAGCGAAAAATGTATATATGGATGTCGTTTTTTTTGCTAAATTTTACAGCTGAAAGTGAAAAATGTCATTTTTTTGCAAAAAAATCGTTACATTTCGATTAATAACAAAAAAAGTAAAAATGTCAGCAGCAATAAAATACCACCAAATGAAAGCTCCATTAGTGAGAAGAAAAGGAGGTAAAATTCATTTGGGTGGTAAGTTGCATGACCGAGCGATAAACGGTGAAAGGAGTGTAGTGCCGAAGTGTAAAAAGTGCTCTGGTCATGAAGGGGGTTTCAGCTAGCGGGGCTGAAGTGGTTAATAGTGACCTCCACAGTGCACGCCCATTTATCAATGACTTCAAAAGTGCCCACCCCTTTGACACTGACCTCTGCACTGCCTGCCCATTTAACAGTGACCTCCACAGTGCCTGTTCTTTTAACAGTAACCTCCAGATTGCCCGCCCCTTTAACAGTGCAAGCCCCTTTAACAGTGACCTCCACAGTGTCTGCCCCTTTAACAGTGACTTCCACAGTGTCTGCCCCTTTAACAATGACCTCCACAGTGTCTGCTCCTTTAACAGTGACCTCCACAGTGCTTGCCCCTTTAACAGTGACCTCCACAGCAGCTGCCCCTTCAATAGTATCCCCTTCCCCCTTAACAGTGATATCCACAATGCCCGCCCCTATAACAGTGACCTCTACAGCAGCCTGCCCGCTTAACAGTGACCTCCACAGTGAACGCCCCTGTGACGATTCGCGATCTCAGCAACACGAAGAAATTGCAAATGCGTCCGGTTTTAAAATCACCAAAGCCTTTGCCTGCACACAAAGAGTTAAAATCTCTTTTTTTTCAACCCAAAGTAATTCACCTTGCTAGCACAGCTCACAGATCAGAGGTACAATTAGCGCCTCCTTGCCAAAGACTCTTCCTGCCCCCATGCCAGGTTAAGTACCCTTCAATCTTGTATTCGCCTGACAGAACCTCATAAAAACTCCCTTTCTGTAGTTGGAGCGGCTCCAACCCCAGCAGGAAGCCTCACACCTTAAGCCTCACCAGAGAGCTTCAAAAGAAAGGGACAGATCTGTATCAGACAGCTGGATGATACAGCGAGAAAGGTGACCTTACAGTCACCCTCTGTTCCATAGATCTCATATTTTCCCATATTTTCCTCATATTTCATAGGATAGGAAAATACTAAATGAATAATCTCTTCAGGAATTGTTTAGATTATTATAACCCACCTTCCAGGAAGCCCGCGGGCAAATCAGAGACTCCCGCTCTGAGATATAACGGTTCTCAGGCACACTGTATTGTCGTCCAGTTATATTTGGTATCAGATGATGCGTAAAATTGTACTGATTAGAAATATCAACTCTAATTCTTGATTGAACTTACGGGATATGGAGAAACGGGCAAAGCAAAGATTCTGCCAGATTTTCTCCGTATGGGGCAAAGGACTGCCCCTGTTCCAATTACACAAGGCTGGACCTGAACGTGTCATAACCACTCCCCGCTTCAGAGTGGGTAAAAACAGTGACACACTCAGGTCCTGCGTCCTTCTTCTACCATCTGACGTCGACTAACATCACGACCGTCCGCTGGACACGGGCACCCCGCCATCTTGGGTTATTCCTTACAAAGACTTTGCCTTTTATTGGACACTACCACGGTAATTCTGAACTTACAGACATTCTATTCCCTTCCACCTCTTACCTATTTCTATCCAAACCAATCTGTTCACCGGCCGGTATATTTATCTGTCAGCTTTAATGTATATATTTTTGTGTATAGTTTTTAGAGTAAAACTAACGATTGCATCGTTCCAGTTCTGCCCTTGTTCCTTGATTATCTGGTTTATGCTAAGAACTCAGTCCTCAGAGGAGACATACCACCGCAGTGTCTTATTTCTATAAATTGTTGATTGGTTAGCTAGGTTGCAAATCACCGTTTCTTCCCTTTAGGATTAGCTAGCCGGGGTCTCTTCGCCCCCATTCAATACAAAGAGTGGTGGCAGCAAATTAATCTGATTTCCAGAGTGAAATCGATAATGTTATTTTTCCGATTGTATCATGTATGGGCACACCAACCAATCTTAAACGTCTACTGTGCTCACCGTGGATTCGCCTCCAGAAGTCTCTAGTGGACGAGACCTGTATGGCAACTGTGGCATAGTACAAGGGGATTGGCGGGTGGTTTGTCACAGCCCCTTTAACAGTGACCTTCAAAGTGCCTGCCCCTTTAACAGTGAACTCCACAGCAGCTGCCCCTTTAATAGTAGCTCCTGCCCCCTTAACAGTGACCTCCACATTGCCCGCCCCTTTAACAGTGACCACCACTGTAGCCTGCCCCCTTAACAGTGACCTCCACAGTGAACACCCCTTAAACAGTGATCTCCATAGTGCCCGCCCCTTTACCAGTGACCTCTACAGCAGCCTGCCCCCTTAACAGTAACATCCACAGTAAACGCCCATTTGACAGTTACTTACACAGTGCCCGTCCCTTTAACATTGACCTCCACAGCATCTGCCCCTTTAGCAGTAGCTCATGCCCCCTTTAACAGTGACCTCCACAGTGCCCACTGCTTTAACAGTGACCTCCACAGCAGCCTGCTCCCTTAACAGTAACATCCACTGTGAATGCCCCTTTAACAGTTACCTCCATAGTACCCACCCCTGTAACAGTGACCTCCACAGTAACCTTCCCCCTTAACAGTGACCTCTTCAGTGAATGCCCCTTTAACAGTGACCAACACAGTGCCTGTCCCTTTAACAGTGACCTTCACAGAAGCTACCTCTTTAATAGTAGCCCCTGCCCAATTAACAGTGACTTAAACAGTGCCCACCCCTTTAAAACTGACCTTCACAGCAGCCTGCCCTTTTAACAATAACATCCACAGTGAACGCTACTTTAACAGTGACATCTATAGTGCCTGCCTCTTTAACAGTGACCTCCACAGTGCCCGTCCCTTTAACACTGACCTCCACAGTGCCCGCCCCTTTAACACTGACCTCCACAGTGCCCGCCCCTTTAACACTGACTTTCACAGCAGCCTGCCCTTTTAACAATAACACCCATGGTGGACACCACTTTAATAGTGACACAGTGACCTCCACAGTGCCCGCCCCTTTAACAATGATCTCTACAGCATCTGTCCATTTAATAGTACCAGTGCCCCCTTAACAGTGACCTCCACAGTGCCCGCCCCTTTAAAAATGACCTCCATAGTGCCCGCTCATTTAATAGTGGCCCTTGCCCCCTTAACAGTGACCTCCACAGCAGCTGCCCCTTAAATAGTGCCGCTTGCCCTCTTAACAGTGACCTCAACAGTGCCATTCCCCTTTAAGGCTAGGGATACATGATGACATGTGTCGAGCAACAATTTTTATAATGATAGGCTATGGTGTCGACAGTCGCAAAAAACCTGTCCAAGATGGATGCATGTAGCAGTGTTGTTGTGCTCTGTGTTGTGCGACTTATAGCTGACCTACAGCAGTGAAGAAAAATGGCTGGGTTGTTATGGAAACCTGGAGTAAAACTATGTGTATGTGGAGACTAAGAGCCTGCAAGCTTCTATTGGCTGATAAGGGACATGTGACCGTGTGTATGGCAGTTGGTATTTGAAGAGAAAGACTTGCAGGCTTCTACTGGCGAATGCAGGTAATTTTTGGGGAATATCTCAGGAACGGTACATACGTCCTAGAGAGCTGAGACTGGGTCTAAAACCTCCCCGGACACCTGATGTACCTGTGTGCCAAATTTGGTGAAGATCGGTCCATTTGTTTGGTCACGCATAAAGAACAGACAGACAGACATCAAGACAGACAGAAACTCATATATATATATATATCTATATATCTATATCTATATATATATATATATATATTTATACAGGTAGAAGGATGTGGGCAGCACAGCTGTCTGGACAGTACGGTCGGAGTGCCAGCGGCTGAGGAGGCGATCCACCTCCAGCGATATAAAAGTAGAAAAATCCACAGCACATCCAAGTTGTAAAAAGTAAAAAAGACGACTTTATTCACCAGACACGCGACGTTTCGATCCACTCAATGGGATCTTTTTCAAGCAGTGAAAACTGTCACTGCTTGAAAAAGATCCCATTGAGCGGATCGAAACGTTGCGTGTCTGGTGAATAAAGTCGTCTTTTTTACTTTTTACAACTTGGATGTGCTGTGGATTTTTCTACTTTTATATATATATTTAGATATATACTTTAGGGCACAGTGTACTGTATATATACTACACAGGACAGTATACTATGTATATATATATATATATATATATATATATGTATATATATATATATATACACTACAGAGGACAGTATACTGTATATATACACACTTCACAGGACAGTATACAGTATATATATATACTACAGAGGACAGTATACTGTATATATACACACTACAGAGGACAGTATACTATAAATATACTACAGAGGACAGTTTACTGTATATATACTATACAGGACAGTATACTGTATATATACTACACAGGACAGTATACTGTGTATATTCACACACACACACATATATATATATATATATATATATATACATACACACACACACACACACACTACAGAGGACAGTATACTATACATATACTACAGAGGACAGTTTACTGTATATATACTACAGAGTACAGTATACTGTATATATACTATTGAGGACAGTATACTGTATATATACTACAGAGGGCAGTATACTGTATATATATACTACAGAGGACAGTATACTGTATATATACTATTGAGGACAGTATACTGTATATATACTATTGAGGACAGTATACTATATATATATATAATGTGAAAGTATGGCAGCACCAACCTTTGATAGAAGTGGCTGCTAGCTCAAGTGGAGAGACTCATCTCACGTACAGGACTCATCTCAGGTTAACTTGCATATGTATCAAATCGGTTTTTTTTACACAATAAAAGCACACAGAGCTATAGGGACTGGGTATTGTGGATGTGCTGGCGGCCATCTAGCAACCCATATCCTCAGCTGTATACACAAAATCCCTGTGACAGGTTCCCTTTAATATTGCCTCTCAGAAGCTGCTTCTCCACGCAACATATTTAAAGGGCCAGTGACCCTATTTGTTAATTGCCAACTCTGCAGAAATACAATCCTCAGCCACAACATGTTATAAAGTCTGTTAAAGTTGGTCATCTCTGATTCTAGATTTAACTATGTGGTGAGCTCTCAAAATCTGATGAAGTAGTGAGTAAAGCTGCAACAGGGGCTTGATCATACGCACATATGGTGAAAGTTGGAAGATACAGGGGGGCTTATCAAGACTCTCACAAACAGTCCAGAGATCCTTCCCTATCACAATCTGACCTGGATAGATTTATGATGAAAAAAAAGCCAAGGTAATCAGGGGGCTCCTTCATCCACCCCCAAAAGCAACCTCAACGCCAGTTAATATCTCATCAAGATAGAGAAAGTGATGATGATGACCTAGTGGATGCATCTTCAGACCTACCAATATCTAGATCTTTCATTTCACAAGCTTTATCTAAAGCATTAAACCCAGTTCTGGAAGAACTACCTGAAATGAAAAGAGAAATGAGGCAAGTGGGTCAAAGAGTTGAAGTATTGGAATCTACTCAAACAGCCGTTGCCGAATACACCAATAAAAATTCAACTGCTCTCTCTGTTTACCAACAACACATTATTAGAAAAAACTTTGTATCCAGCTCACCTTCCTGGTGTGGTGTATAAACCCGGCTCCAGAGGCCCTAGGGGAGTGTTCCCGTAGCAGGCAGCAAACAAAAATAGGAAGAAAGGTATCTGGAGACAATGGAGGTCCTCTTAGCTCTTCTTTATTAATTCATAAAACCGACACAGTCACTGGATCCACGGCATGGTCGCTGACGCGTTTCGGGTATGTACCCTTAGTCGTAGCACCATGCTACGTGTGACCCCACATTATAAAGGATTAGGAATGCACCTCATCAGAAAATCCTGGGAGGAGCATCCAATCTCATAGGCTGCCACAACAGAGGCACACCTCTTAATTAGATTCATTGATTACACATGCAATTCGAAACACACTGTGAGGATATACCTGGGTCAATTTAACCCCACAATCGCCAGATTGTGTGCTTTGCAATAATAAAACCGCACAGTGTGAATACTTACTGGTAAAATTTGTAATATAAACAATCAAAATAACGGTCTTACAACCTGAATTGTGATACAATCAAATGAGATTCGGCAACTAATATAGAAATTTCACAGTAAATCTATATGATAGAAATGAAGCAAGCTTGTGTTTTTGCATGAAAAACACGCTACAGTGTTTGGGGTTAGAGCAGTTCCCCCATATTTGCCACTATATTTCTGTGATTTTGTTTTATATGTATTGAATGTGCCTCTACCTGGCATTTAAACATTCTTTTGCACCTGGTAACCTCCATCAGACGGTCTGATATGGGTGAGGCTTACAGTCTCGCTTTGTTCACATTGCATTAGTTGTCCTGCTATGCGGTTGTGTGGAAGCTTGGCTGTGAGCTGGATTTCATCACCTTCAGACCGTGTTCACACCATAGTTAGCGTAGTGGTAGGACCCTTGCCATGCTGAGAGACCATGACGTGGTGCATGATGGGCTCCGATGTGTTCCTGACAGGAATATATTGGCAAAAGTCTCAGCTTTTAATATCTGCTTGTATGACTAGCTAGTATAGTCAGTGGCATATCCGTTTGGTGCATTTTGAAAAACACGCTACAGTGTTTGAAGAATACCCAACCTCCCTTTACTTTGTAAAGGAATGAGAGAGGGATTTAGATATGAAATTCTCTGAAAACAAGACACAGATTGTATTAAGTGCCCTGAAGACAATCTCTAGATGTGTAATTATACAAGAAAATGCCTACACAAGTCCACACAAGGTTGTATTTAACCCCAGTGAGATTGAGTCTGATGTACGGTGATACACCGAACAGATGTTGGAGATGTCTATCAGAAAGGGGTTCCATTTTACATATCTGGTGGACATGCCCTATAATTAAAGTCTACTGGGAATCAGTCTTCAAGTTGACAAGAGATATCCTTCAGTTAAATGACGTTCTACTTCCTGTATGTCCTAGAATCGCCCTCCTAACTCTATTACCAAACACCTTAGCAAAACCTAAAATTTCCTTCTTGAAAATCCTGCTGGCAGCAGCGAGATTATTCATTGCTTCAAATTGGAAGTCAACTATCTTACCATTGATTTCTAAGTGGAGAGAAAAAGTTGAATCTCTAGCTAGACTGGAAGAACTCTCTCATTGGGAATCATGAACACACCACAATTACACAAATATATGGAATTTTTGGACAACTTGGAAAGGTAACATAACTTATCATCAGCTCAAGGAAACGGTCTCCTTCAACACTTAAACAAAAGTATGTAGATCCCTTAGTCACCACCGTCATAGAATAAATACCTGCAAATCTTACCTCTACAACACTGCTGGTTGCCTGACCAATTGGACTTTATGTATTTTTTCGGTTCACTCTGGACACGAAAATCAAGATCTCCCTTACATCCCTCGTCCTAAGTCCCCCCCACCTCTCCCCCTCTTCACTCCCTCTGTCCTTGTTTGTTCATTTTCTTCAACTACATTTTTATGGAGAGTTTAAGTTCTGACTCAGGTTACTACATTGGAGTTTGGCTCCTATCACTGTATTACTATTTGCTATTTGTCTGTACAAGAATTGGATTTAGCAATGACCTATCGTCGGGGCAATTATAGGTACCGGTTAATAGCTCAAGTTTTCAGACATTTTCATCCACAGTATATGAAAAAAGAGCCCTGGCAGTACTCTGTTCTGTCTCTTATCAGTATTCCATGCCCCTGTCGGTGTAGTATTGTTATACTGTCAGCTTTCCTTTTAAGCTTACTTGTACCGGACTTTATAACACTATATTTAAGCATTGTCTTATTCATTATACAAAATATGTTTTTGTAGTGCTGAAGTATAATCAACTCCTGTTTTAAATTCAATAAAAAGATTTTAAAAAGAAAAAAAAAGAAAGTCTGCCTACAGATATTCTATTGGATTAAGATCTGGGCTGTGACTCAGCCATTCCAACACATTTACATGTTTCCCCTTAAACCACCCAAGTGTTGCTTTAGCCGTGTGTTTGGGGGCATTGTCCTGCTGGAAGGTGAGCCTCCGTCCTAGCCTCAGATCACGCACAGAGTGGGACAGGTTTTGCTCAAGAATATCCCTGTATTTAGCACCATCCATCTTTCCCTCAGCTCTGACCAGTTTCCCATCCCCCCAGTATGATGCTGCCACCACCATGTCTCACTGTGGGGACGGTGTTATTTAGGTGATGTGATGTGTTGGGTTTGTGCCACACACAGCGTTTTCTTTAATGGCCGAAAAGATCAATTTTAGTCTCCTCAGATCAGAGCCCCTTCCTCCATACATTTTGGGAGTCTCCCACATGCCTTCTCACAAACTCACAACGTGCCTGTTTGTTTTTATTGGAAAGTAATTGCTTTCTTCTGGACACTTTGCCATAAAGTCCTACTCTATGAAGCGTACGACTTATTGTCGTTCTATGTACAGATACTCCAGTCTCTGCTGGGGAACTCTGCAGCTCCTCCAGGGTTACCTGAGGTCTCCGTGCTGCCTCTCTGATTAATGCCCTCCTTGCCCGATCTGTGAGTTTTGGTGGGCGGCCGTCTCTAGACAGGTTTGTTGTTGTGCCATGTTCTTTACATTTGGTTGTAATAGATTTGATGGAGCTCCTGGGGATCATAAAAGATTTGGATATTTTTTTTTATAACCTAGCCCTGACTTGTACTTCTCAACATTACTTGTTTGGAGAGTTCCTTGGTCTTCATGGCAGTGTTTAATTAGTGATGCCTCTTGCTTAGGTGTTGTAGCCTTTGGGGCCTTTCAAAAAAGGTGTGTGTGTGTTTGCATATGTAATGACAGATCATGTGACACTAGATTGCACACAGGTGACATCATTTCACTAATTATGTGACTTCTGAAGGTAATTAGTTGCACCAGAGCTTTTTATCGGCTTCCTAACAAAGTGGGTGAAAACATACGCACAGGGCAATTTTCTGTTTTCTATTTCTAAACAATAGTTTTATTTATATATTTTTCTCATTTCACTTCACCGACTTAGACTATTGTGTTCTGATCCATCACATAAAATTCTGATCAACAAAACATTGAACTTAAGGCTGTAATGTAACAAAATGCAAAAAAAAGTCAAGGGGGGTGCATACTTTTGCAAGGCACTGTATACTACAGAGGAAAGTATACTATATATACTACAGAGGACAGTATACTGTATATATATATATATATATAATCAAAAAAAGATGGGCGGCACTCCGATGAAAAGAGCAAAGGAACTTTAATCACCCACGGTGGTGCAACGTTTCGGTTCCACACTAGAACCTTTTTCAAGCTGTGTGGAACCGAAACGTTGCACCACCGTGGGTGATTAAAGTTCCTTTGCTCTTTTCATCGGAGTGCCGCCCATCTTTTTTTGATTATCTATTGGGGTAAGAAACCTATTCCCCTGGAGACGTGCACCCTTACCATAACGGTTTTTGCATCAGTGCCGCCATTTTTTCTTGTGATATATATATATATATATATACTGTATATACTACAGAGGGCAGTATACTGTTTATATACTGCAGAGGACAGTATACTGTGTGTGTGTGTATGTGTGTATATACACTCACCTACTAAAGAATTCTTAGGAACACCTGTTCTTTTTCTCATTAATGCGATTATCTAGTCAACCAATCACATGGCAGTTTCTTCGATGCATGTAGGGTTGTGGTCCTGGTCAAGACAATCTCCTGAACTCCAAACTGAATGTCAGAATGGGAAAGAAATGTGATTTAAGCAATTTTGAGCGTGGCATGGTTGTTGTTGCCAGACGGGCCGGTCTGAGTATTTCACAATCTGCTCAGTTACTGGGATTTTCACGCACAACCATTTCTAGGGTTTACAAAGAATGGTGTGAAAAGGGAAAAACATCCAGTATGCGGCAGTCCTGTGGGCGAAAATGCCTTGTTGATGCTAGAGGTCAGAGGAGAATGGGCCGACTGATTCAAGCTGATAGAAGAGCAACGTTAACTGAAATAACCACTCGTTACAACCGAGGTATGCAGCAAAGCATTTGTGAAGCCACAACACACACAACCTTGAGGCGGATGGGCTACAACAGCAGAAGACCCCACCGGGTACCACTTATCTCCACTACAAATAGGAAAAAGAGGCTACAATTTGCACAAGCTCACCAAAAGACTGGAAAAATTTTGCCTGGTCTGATGAGTCTCGATTTCTGTTGAGACATTCAAATGGTAGAGTCCGAATTTGGCGTAAACAGAATGAGAACATGTGTCCATCATGCCTTGTTACCACTGTGCAGGCTGGTGGTGCTGGTGTAATGGTGTGGGGGATGTTTTCTGGGCACACTTTAGGCCCCTTAGTGCCAATTGGCCATTGTTTAAATGCCACGGGCTACCTGAGCATTGTTTCTGACCATGTCCATCCCTTCATGACCACCATGTACCCATCCTCTGATGGCTACTTCCAGCAGGATAATGCACCATGTCACAAAGCTCGAATCATTTCAAATTGGTTTCTTGAACATGACAATGAGTTCTCTGCACTAAAATGGCCCCACAGTCACCAGATCTCAACCCAATAGAGCATCTTTGGGATGTGGTGGAACGGGAGCTTTGTGCCCTGGATGTGCATGCCTCAAATCTCCATCAACTGCAAGATGCTATCCTATCAATATGGGCCAACATTTCTAAAGATGCTATCAGCACCTTGTTGAATCAATGCCACGTAGAATTAAGGCAGTTCTTAAGGCAAAAGGGGGTCCAACACCGTATTAGTATGGTGTTCCTAATAATTCTTTAGGTGAGTATATATATATATATATATATATATATATATATATATATATATATAGATATAGACTACAGATGGCAGTATACTATTTATATACTACAGAGGACAGTATGCTGTGTATATATATATATATATATATATATATACAGTCATGTGAAAAAATTAGGACACCCTTTGAAAGCATGTGTTTTTTTGTAACATTTTTAATAAAAGGTTATTTCATCTCCGTTTCAACAATACAGAGAGATTAAAGTAATCCAACTAAACAAAGAAAACTGAAGAAAAGTCTTTTCAAGATCTTCTGTAAATGTCATTCTACAAAAATGCCTATTCTAACTGAGGAAAAAGATAGGACACCCTCACATGTATTCCCTCTTAAATTGGCTCAGATCTCACACAGGTATATCACACCAGGTGCACATAATTAGTAGATCGTTACTCTGCATGTTGAATGAGGCTTGCCCTATTTAAACCTCAGACATTTAGTTTGGTGTGCTCCTGACTGTTGAAGTGAGAGTGAGCACCATGGTGAGAGCAAAAGAGCTGTCAGAGGACTTCAGAAAAAAGATTGTAGCAGCCTATGAGTCTGGGAAGGGATTTAAAAAGATCTCAAAAGATTTTGAAATCAGCCATTCCACTGTCCGGAAGATAGTCTACAAGTGGAGGGCTTTCAAAACAACTGCCAACATGCCCAGGACTGGTCGCCCCAGCAAGTTCACCCCAAGAGCAGACCGCAAGATGCTAAAAGCGGTCTCCAAAAACCCTAAAGTGTCATCTCGAGAACTACAGCAGGCTCTGGCTACTGTTGATGTAGAAGTACATGCCTCTACAATCAGAAAGAGACTGTACAAGTTTAACTTGCATGGGAGGTGTGCAAGGAGGAAACCTTTGCTTTCCAAGAGAAACATCGAGGCCAGACTGACATTTGCCAGAGATAAAGTTGACAAAGACCAGGACTTCTGGAATAATGTTCTTTGGACAGATGAGTCCAAAATTGAATTATTTGGACACAACAGCAGAGGACATGTTTGGCGTAAACCAAACACAGCATTCCAAGAAAAGAACCTCATACCAACTGTGAAGCATGGAGGTGGAAGTGTCATGGTTTGGGGCTGCTTTGCTGCAGCAGGACCTGGTCAGCTCACCATCATAGAATCCACGATGAATTCTACTGTGTATCAGAAGGTGCTTGAAGAACATGTGAGACCATCAGTTAGAAAATTAAAGCTGAAGCGGAACTGGACCATGCAACATGACAATGACCCAAAACATACTAGTAAATCAACCAAAGATTGGCTGAAAAAGAAGAAATGGAGAGTCCTGGAATGGCCAAGTCAAAGTCCAGATTTGAATCCCATTGAGATGCTGTGGGGTGACTTGAAAAGGGCTGTACGTGCAAGAAACCCCTCAAACATCTCACAGCTGAAAAAGTTCTGCATTGAGGAGTGGGGTAAAATTTCCTCAGACCGATGTCGAAGACTGGTAGATGGCTACAAGAACCGTCTCACTGCAGTTATTTCAGCCAAAGGAGGTAACACTCGCTATTAGGGGCAAGGGTGTCCTATCTTTTTCCTCAGTTAGAATAGGCATTTTTGTAGAATGACATTTACAGAAGATCTTGAAAAGACTTTTCTTCAGTTTTCTTTGTTTAGTTGGATTACTTTAATCTCTCTGTATTGTTGAAACGGAGATGAAATAACCTTTTATTAAAAATGTTACAAAAAAAACACATGCTTTCAAAGGGTGTCCTAATTTTTTCACATGACTGTATATTACAGAGGGCAGTATACTCTATCTATATTACAGAGGACAGTATACTGTGTGTATGTATATATATATATATATATATATATATATATCACAGAGGCCAGTATATTGTATATATACTACAGAGGACAGTATACTGTATATATACTACAGAGGACAGTGTACTGTGTATATACTACAGAGGACAGTATACTGTATCTGTATATATACTACAGAGGGCAGTATACTGTATATATACTACAGAGGGCAGTATACTGTATATATATTACAGAGGACAGTATACGGTATATGACTACTACAGAGGACAGTATACTGTGTATATACTACAGAGGACAGTATACTGTATCTGTATATATACTACAGAGGGCAGTATAGTACATATACTACAGAGGACAGTATACTGTATATATACTACAGAGGGCAGTATACTGTATATATACTACAGAGGACAGTATACTGTATATATACTACAGAGGGCAGTATACTGTATATATACTACAGAGGATAGTATGCTGTATATATACTACAGAGGATAGTATGCTACATATACTACAGAGGACAGTGTACAGCTGCAGATGGATCTGGATAGATTGGAGGCTTGGACAGACGAGGTTTAACACTGACAAATGTAAGATTATGCACATGGGATGGAATAATGCAAGTCACCAGTACATACTACACCTCACCAGTACATACTAAATGGTAAAGCACTGGGGAAGGGCTCGTTCACATGACCGTGTGAAGCCCGTGTCCATGCTGTGAACCGCAAATTGTGGTCCGCAATTCACGGGCACCGACTGTGGCCCAGCCGCATGGGAATCACGAATCCCTCCATTCCACAAAAAGAAAGAGCAAATTCTATCTTTTTGCGGTGCGGAGGCATGGAACGGAAGCCCAGGAAGCACTCTGTAGTGCTTCCGTAGTGTTCCGTTCAATGCTTCTGTTCCGAATCTCTGGATTTGCGGACCCATTGAAGAGAATGGGTCCGCATCCGTGATGCGGAATGCACAGGGAACAGTGCCCGTTTATTGCGGATCTGCAAATGCAGTCCGCAATACAGCAATGGGCAGCACACGTTCGTGTGAATGAGCCCTAACACTTAGATGGAAAAGGACCTAGGAATGTTAGTGAACAGCAAACTAAGCTGTAGAAACCAGTGTCAGGCAGCTGCTGACAAGGCCAATAAGATAATGGGTTGCATCAAAGGGGCATAGATGGCGGTGATGAGAACATAGTCCTACCACTTTACACATCACTAGTCAGACCACACATGGAGTACTGTGGACAGTTCTGGGCTCCTGTGAACAAGGCAGACATAGCAGAGCTGGAGAGGGTCCAGAGGAGGACAACTAAAGTAATCACTGGAATGGGGCAACTACAGGACCCTGAAAGATTATCAACATTAGGGTTATTCACTTTAGAAAAAAGACGACTGAGGGGAGATCTAATTACTATGTATAAATATATCAGGGGTCAGTACAGAGATCACTCCCATCATCTATTTATCCCCAGGACTGTGACTGTGACGAGGGGACATCCTCTGCGTCTGGAGGAAGGAAGGTTTGTACACAAACATAGAAGAGGATTCTTTACGGTAAGAGCAGTGAGACTATGGAGCTCTCTGCCTGAGGAGGTGGTGATGGTGAGTACAATAAAGGAGTTCAGGAGGGGCCTGGATGTATCTCTGGAGTGTAATAATATTACAGGCTATAGCTACTAGAGAGGGGTCGCTGATCCAGGGAGTTATTCTGATGCCAGATTTGGAGTGTAACATGGGGGCACCTCTGGCTCAGCACAGTAGGGTTATAGATTGGAACTGATGGACTTCACCAACAATGTAACTTTCTCACATTATTGTGGGAAACAGCACAAGTTCCTGTAATGTTCTCCAGTGATATTCTGTAATATTTTCCAGATAAACTATGGAGTTAGTGATGGATTGTACAATAACAAGGATTCGGGGAAGTTATTCTTCACTATGGCCCCAGATAGTCATCTCTACCATCTGGCTATTGCCCTCTGCCTGAAGCACTTTGGATGGAATTGGGTTGGAATAATAGCATCAGAGAGTGATTCAGAGGCTGAACTGCTGGAGCTCAGGAGAGAGCTGACCAGACATGGGATCTGCATCGAGTTTACTATGATATTACCGTCTGAATGGAGCACATACATAAGACTGATTGAAACTAATAAATACACGTCCCAGGTTGTCATAGTACATGGCTCCTTCACTAGGTTATGCAATGTCTTAATGAAGTCTTACTCTATCAGACAGAAAACACTGATCCTGGATGACTCTTGGTTTTTACATGACCTTCTAGGATTTTACTACATGACATTAGTCAATTGCAGTTTGAGTTTTTCACCTTTTCAAGAACAGTTACCTGAACTTTGGAGATTGAAACATGTTATGAATCCATATAACCTTCCATCTGATGAACTTTTTGGAAGAATGGTAGAATTTTATTGTATGAGCTCAAACCACAAATTAAATTACGTACGTATTGTTGAATTAAAAATGATAGTCCACAATTGCTCTGACAAATCATCTTTGACTGAAACTATTTTTCAAAAAGACGCAGTAGTCTATAACGTGTACACGGCGGTGTATATCATGGCCCATGCTCTGCATGAGATGATTCTGTTTCAGGGTGGAAGCACAAGTTTTGGAGATATAAAAAAGGTAAGTAAATAATAGGGATGAAGTTGGAGATGATAACATTGAATTAGACCTGAGCAAACCTTTAGATATTTGGTTAGTTTCAGGTTTGCCAAGTTTTTCAACAAGTTCAGTTCAGACCAAATCAATGCTACCCGAACCAAACTTGCTCCAATTGCCCTAAAAATCAGTATACGTGTAACACCACCTAGTCTCCTTGCACTAGGATTTTGTGAGAAAATTGAGATTTTTTTTCTTTTTCTCTCCCCCACCATAGGCTCTTGAATGCAATGACAGCAAATAGAGATGAGTGAAGTTTAAAAAAATTTGATTCAGCAACTCTGCCCAAGTTCACTAGGAAATTTCATTTGATCTGAATTAATTTGTCACGACTCACGATAAATCAGGTCTATACAGGCCACTTTGCCTTAGGGTACGGCCAGACGGTCTTGAATTTCATTTAATATTGAACACCACACTGTATAGTCCTTCTTCATTGTAAATGGCCATGTGACACCTTTAAACAGGGGCTGTTGCTGGTATGGGGTTTGTCTGGCTAAGTGAGGGCACAATATGCCAATTATTGCTGCTCTGGCCTACAATCTCATGCAGGTTATTTGACAGTAAACACAGAATATAAATCAGCTCTGGCATAACCACTTCTCCAACCCCAGCGCCCTCCTGCCCTACAGGTGGGAGCCCTTCTTCTGCCATCTGCTGTTCCTTCTTTTCCACATCATCTAATATTGATGAGAGTATGCCATCAGGAACATCCAGCATGTTGCAGACTTTACTAGGACATAGAGACCAAGAAGGATGATTTGGAAGAAGTAAAGCAAGCAAAAAGATGAGGATAGTCATCATTAAGACCTGCCCCCCCCCCCCTTAGGGGTGCAGACTGGGTGGTACCGGAATAATAAAGTCTTCCATCTTATTGGTATTGAATTTCATTTACAGCTGATATAGAAATAAGTAAATGTGGGAATCCTTGTAGTCTCCCTCTAGTCTCCCTGCACTCCTTCTGCACTCTACCTGCGCTCTCCCTGCGCTCTCCCTGCAGTCTCCCTGCACTCTACCTGCGCTCTCCCTGCAGTCTCCCTGCGCTCTCCCTGCAGTCTCCTTGCACTCTACCTGCGCACTCCCTGCAGTCTCCCTGCACTCTACCTGCGCTCTCCCTGCAGTCTCCCTGCACTCTACCTGCGCTCTCCCTGCAGTCTCCCTGCACTCTACCTGTGCTCTCCCTGCAGTCTCCTTGCACTCTACCTGCGCTCTCCCTGCAGTCTCCCTGCACTCTACCTGCGCTCTCCCTGCAGTCTCCCTGCACTCTACCTGCGCACTCCCTGTAGTCTCCCTGCACTCTACCTGCACTCCTCCTGCACTCTACCTGCGCACTCCCTGCAGTCTCCCTGCAGTTTCTCTGTACTTTCCCTCTTCAATATTCTTCTATTTATAATTTTCAGCAACACCGTTCCTAGCACATCAGCGCCTGCCATGTCTCTCCCTCCTCAGCTCACAGGACAATGGTGGAGACTTGGGCGGGATGAGGCTTTTATAGGGCTGTGACATCACAGTGGCTGGCTATCTGCCGATTGGCTGGCTGCACGGCATTATGGCTGATCTCACAATCTCACGGCTTCTTACTTTCACTTTGTAACGTGCAACTGCCATTTTAGGAACAACTGATTCATTACAACGAAGCGTAAGGAAATTCCGATTCACTTAGAATCTACGTTTTCTAATACTTCGGACTGAATTCCACTTTGAATTCTTTGTTAAACACTAACAGCAGTAAAGCCTCATTCACACATCCGTGTCTGTGATGTAATCCATAATAAGATGGTCAGTGAATCATGCATGAAGAATCCGTGTTTGGTCCTTGTGTCAGTTTTTTATCCTCCATTTGTCATCCGTGACTCACAGAGACTGTACAGTCCAAAATTAATTTTCACTGCATCTCCTCCTAAAGGTCCACGAAACACGAATGGCATCTCATGTTGCCCCCGTGTTTTCCACAGATCCGTAGACTATAATGGACGTGTTGGATCCGTGAGCATGGACAAAATAGAGCTGAAGCCCCAGACCCACAGACCATACCAAAACACTGATGTGTTAATACACACATTAAAGTGCATAGATACGTGTGCCATCTGTGGAGAACACGGCCAGCACATGTCTGTGAATCAGTATTGTGTGAATAAGGCTTAAGGCTGGGTTCACACCTGAGCGTTTTACAATGCGTTCCTACGTGCTGTAAAACGCTCAACAAGCAAAAACCAATGCTTCCCTATCGGCATGGTTCTCACCTAAACATTTTACAGCGCGTACAATCGCGCTGTAAAATGCCCGACGCCCCAAGAAGTACAGGACCTTCTTTGGGGCGCATTGTTGCGTGTTCCCGCACATAGACCTAGCGGGAACGCCTGACAATGGGCGTTTGCTTGTTTCAATGGCACGTACAGTACAGACCAAAAGTTTGTACACACCTTCTCATTCAAAGCGTTTTCTTTATTTTCATGACTATGAAAATTGTAGATTCACACTGAAGGCATCAAAACTATGAATTATCACATGTAGAATTATATACATAACAAAAAAGTGTGAAACAACTGAAAATATGTCTTATTCTAGGTTCTTCAAAGTAGCCACCTTTTGCTTTGATTACTGCTTTGCACACTCTTGGCATTCTCTTGTTGAGCTTCAAGAGGTAGTCACCTGAAATGGTCTTCCAACAGTCTTGAAGGAGTTCCCAGAGATGCTTAGCACACGTTGGCCCTTTTGCCTTCACTCTGGGGTCCAGCTCACCCCAAACCATCTTGATTGGGTTCAGGTCCGGTGACTGTGGAGGCCAGGTCATCTGGCGCAGAACCCTATCACTCTCTTTCATGGTCAAATAGCCCTTACACAGCCTGGAGGTGTGTTTTGGGTCATTGTCCTGTTGAAAAATAAATGATGGTCCAACTAAACGCAAACCGGATGGAATAGCATCCCGCTGCAAGATGCTGTGGTAGCCATGCTGGTTCAGTATGCCTTCAATCTGGAATAAATACCCAACAGTGTCACCAGCAAAGCTCCCCCACACCATCACACCTCCTCCTCCATGCTTCACGGTGGGAACCAGGCATGTAGAGTCCATCAGTTCACCTTTTCTGCGTCACACAAAGACACGGTGGTTGGAACCAAAGATCTCAAATTTGGACTCATCAGACCAAAGCACAGATTTCCACTGGTCTAATGTCCATTCCTTGTGTTCTTTAGCCCAAACAAGTCTCTTCTGCTTGTTGCCTGTCCTTAGCAGTGGTTTCCTAGCAGATATTCTACCATGAAGGCCTGATTCACACAGTCTCCTCTTAACAGTTGTTCTAGAGATGTGTCTGCTGCTAGAACTCTGTGTGGCATTGACCTGGTCTCTAATCTGAGCTGCTGTTAACCTGCGATTTCTGAGGCTGGTGACTCGGATGAACTTATCCTCCGCAGCAGAGGTGACTCTTGGTCTTCCTTTCCTGGGGCGGTCCGCATGTGAGCCAGTTTATTCGTAGCGTTTGATGGTTTTTGAGACTGCATTTGGGGACACTTTCAAAGTTTTCCCAATTTTTCGGACTGACTGACCTTAATTTCTTAAAGTAATGATGGCCACTCTTTTTTCTTTACTTTTTTCTTGCCATAATACAAATTCTAACAGTCTATTCAGTAGGACTATCAGCTGTGTATCCACCTGACTTCTCCACAACACAACTGATGGTCCCAGCCCCATTTATAAGGCAAGAAATGCCACTTATTACACCTGACACCTGTGAAGTAATAACCATTTCAGGTGACTACCTCTTGAAGCTCATCAAGAGAATGCCAAGAGTGTGCAAAGCAGTAATAAAAGCAAAAGGTGGCTACTTTGAAGAACCTAGAATATGACATATTTTCAGTTGTTTCACACTTGTTTGTTATGTATATAATTCCACATGTGTTAATTCATAGTTTTGATGCTTTCAGTGTGAATCTACAATTTTCATAGTCTTGAAAATAAAGAAAACTCTTTGGATGAGAAGGTGTGTCCAAACTTTTGGTCTGTACGGTATATATATATATATAGAAAAATGAAGAAATCCAGCGGGAGCAACAACCTGAATGTGGGTGCACTATCCAGCACAAGGTAGCGGCAATACCTCAAGTATTATAGAAGCAAAAAGAATCCGGAATGCACTCCAAAGTAGACGTGAAATAAGTGATTTATTCACCCATAAAAAGGCACAACTCGCGACGTTTCGGCTCACAGAGCCTTTCTCAAGCATGGAAACAGTGAAAGTGTGGGTTTATAAAAAACATTTCATTAATGTGGAACCAATCAGATAGAAGTTGCAATTAACATCCAATTACATACATCTGTTACAGACATCTAAAGTGCACGTGCATCAAATGACATGTGTCGTATAATCTATGTTCTCAGAATAAGAATCTTTTTATAAAAATATACTGCCAGTGAAGACCATACTAAAAACAGTGATATGAGGAGGGATGCGGATCACAGAAATAATGCCGGAAGGAGCAATAGCGTCCACATAGACCGTAATGCTGGTTTGGCGTCTCAGTCTCTTCAGTGCGCAAGTCCAGCAAAGCGTCATCTTGTGAATCATATTGCTGACGCATGCGTTCTATAGTATCGCCCAAAAGTCGCCATCTCAATTAAGGGCAAATTGCCCTGCATATTGCTAATGTGAGCTGTACCTGATATCATCAACATTAGATATCGATATCTTTGGCCCTCTGGTTCGGTGTCCCTCTCGGCAGGGTGGGATCCCCGTCCATTCACTGACATTAAAAATAGGTAGGAGATCCCTACTACAGCTACTTATCTAATGTTGATGATATCAGGTACAGCTCACATTAGCAATATGCAGGGCAATTTGCCCTTAATTGAGATGGCGACTTTTGGGCGATACTATAGAACGCATGCGTCAGCAATATGATTCACAAGATGACGCTTTGCTGGACTTGCGCACTGAAGAGACTGAGACGCCAAACCAGCATTACGGTCTATGTGGACGCTATTGCTCCTTCCGGCATTATTTCTGTGATCCGCATCCCTCCTCATATCACTGTTTTTAGTATGGTCTTCACTGGCAGTATATTTTTATAAAAAGATTCTTATTCTGAGAACATAGATTATACGACACATGTCATTTGATGCACGTGCACTTTAGATGTCTGTAACAGATGTATGTAATTGGATGTTAATTGCAACTTCTATCTGATTGGTTCCACATTAATGAAATGTTTTTTATAAACCCACACTTTCACTGTTTCCATGCTTGAGAAAGGCTCTGTGAGCCGAAACGTCGCGAGTTGTGCCTTTTTATGGGTGAATAAATCACTTATTTCACGTCTACTTTGGAGTGCATTCCGGATTCTTTTTGCTTCTATATATATATATATATATATATATTCATACTTCTGATATATATGCATGCATAGTATGTGTGAAACTACCACTGATGTTTTAGCCATAATATATTTACATATATTATAATATATTATGTATTCTAAATATATAATAATATGTGTAAATATATTATGTCTCTCTCTCTCTCTCTCTCTCTCTATATATATATATATATATATATATATATATATTTAAATTAAGTTTAGCCTCCATTTGTAAAAAAAAATGAATTAGAACAAGATTTGAACTCACAACTTCTGCATCACAGCCCAGAACTTTAACCACTACACTATATTGCTGCATAGCCAGTCACAAAAAAAAAAGAGACTTCTACTGCATAGGTCTCAGTAGAAGTACAGTACAGTAGAAGTCATGTTTTTTTATATTTTTTTATTATTTATTTATTATTTTATTTTTTTACGTAATTGGTAATGCAACTTTTATAGCTGAGTGGTTAAGTGCCTTTTCTCTAATACAAAAAGTTGTGAGTTCAAATCCCGGAAGAAACTTTTGTGAAATAGAGGCTAAATTTGATTTAAATATACTGGGGTGTCCCCAAGCACTTACTCCATATATGGACATAGCTATATATGGAGTCAGAGCAGGGACTCCTAGGCCGAACTAGAGTCCCGACACCCTCCCCTCTTCAGAGCAGGGGGTGCCTGGGGTTCTCCCATTGACTTCCATTAAGCTTGTGTGCTCCGTAGAACACCCGAGCATCGCAAAGTGTTCTGCTCGATCAACATTAGTGTAGACCTATGTTGATGCCTAGCTAGCATGCTTAGGTGTAGCCCCAAGTCAAATCTGTTCAAGTGACACAGAAAATCTATATATGCTTCACTATTAGTGTTAATGTGGCATGCCAGTCCTGTGACACCCCCAGATAAGAACCCAGTCAAATCTTTGACCACCGCAACTCCTATAGCTTTGCCACAGCATGCAAGTAAATGATGAATCTCATTTATTAGTCCCCACTGATAGACCGCACTCACAGATCTCCCCATAAAGACCCTGAAAGGGGGTAAATATTTATACATTGGATTATTTTGTGTAATAACCTGTAATGACTGCAGATTAGAGTTGAGCGAACACCTGGATGTTCGGGTTCGAGAAGTTCGGCCGAACTTCCCGGAAATGTTCGGGTTCGGGATCCGAACCTGACCCGAACTTCGTCCTGAACCCGAACCCCATTGAAGACAAGGGGGACCCAAACTTTTCTGTATAAAAAGGCTATAAAACAGCCCAGAAAAGGGCTAGAGGGCTGCAAAAGGCAGCAACATGTAGGTAAATCCCCTGCAAACAAATGTGGATAGGGAAATGAATTAAAATAAAAATAAAATAAATAAAAATTAACCAATATCAATTGGAGAGAGTTCCCATAGCAGAGAATCATGTTTCATGTCACCCACCACTGTAACAGTCCATTGTCATAAATTTAGGCACCGGCACCCAGGCAGAGGAGAGAGGTCCCGTAACAGAGAATCTGACTTCATGTCAGCAGAGAAACAGTCCTCATGTCATAGCAGGGAAACATGCTTTACGTCACCAAACACTGGAACAGTCCATTGTCAGATATTTAGGCCCAGGCACACAGGCAGAGGAGAGAGGTCCCGTAACAGAGAATCTGGCTTCATGTCAGCAGAGAATCGGTCTGCATGTCATAGCAGAGAATCATGCTTCACGTCACCCACCACTGTAACAGTCCATTGTCATATATTTACGCCCCGGCACCCAGGCAGAAGAGAGAGCTCCTGTAACAGAGAATCTGGCTTCATGTCAGCAGAGAATCAGTCTTCATATCATAGCAGAGAATCATGCTTAACGTCCCCCAACACTGGAACAGTCCATTGTCAGATATTTAGGCCGAGGCACCAAGGCAGAGGAGAGAGGTCCCGTAACAGAGAATCTGACTTCATGTCAGCAGAGAATCAGTCTGCATGTCATAGCAGAGAATCAGGCTTCACGTCACCCAACACTGGAACAGTCCATTGTCATATATTTAGGCCCCGCACCCAGGTAGAGGAGAGAGGTCCCGTAACAGAGAATCTGGCTTCATGTCAGCAGAGAATCAGTCTGCGTATCAAAGCAGAGAATCATGCTTCACTTCACCTAACACTGGTACAGTCCATTGTCAGATATTTAGGCCCAGGCAGAGGAGAGAGGTCCCGTAATAGAGAATCTGGCTTCATGTCAGCAGAGAATCAGTCTGCATGTCATAGCAGAGAATCAGGATTCACGTCACCCACCACTGGAACAGTCCATTGTCAGATATCAAGGCCCCAACACCCAGACAGAGGAGAGGTTCATTCAACTTTGGGTTGCCCCGCAATATAATGGTAAGATGAAAATAAAAATAGGATTGAATGAGGAAGTGCCCTGGAGTACAATAATATATGGTTAAGGGGAGGTAGTTAATGTCTAATCTGCACAAGGGATGGACAGGTCCTGTGGGATCCATGCCTGGTTCATTTTTATGAACGTCAGCTTGTCCACATTGGCACCCAGGCAGAGGAGAGAGGTCCCGTAACAGAGAATCTGGCTTTTTGTCAGCAGAGAATCAGTCTGCATGTCATAGCAGACAATCATGCTTCACGTCACCCACCACTGTAACAGTCCATTGTCATAAATTTAGGCCCCGGCACCCAGGCAGAGGAGAAAGGTCCTGTAACAGAGAATCTGGCTTCATGTCAGCAGAGAATCAGTCTTCATATCATAGCAGAGAATCATGCTTCACGTCAGCCACCACTGTAACAGTCCATTGTCATAAATTTAGGCCCAGGCACCCAGGCAGAGGATAGAGGTCCCGTCACAGAGAATCTGGCTTCATGTCAGCAGAGAAACAGTCTTCATGTCATAGCAGAGAAACATGCTTTACATCATAAAAAATTGGAACAGTCCATTGTCAGATATTTAGGCCCAGGCACACAGGCAGAGGAGAGAGGTCCCGTAACAGAGAATCTGGCTTCATGTCAGCAGAGAATCAGCCTTCATATCTAAGCAGAGAATCATGCTTAACGTCCCCCAACACTGGAACAGTCCATTGTCAGATATTTAGGCCAGGCACCCAGGTAGAGGAGAGAGGTCCCGTAACAGAGAATCTGACTTCATGTCAGCAGAGAATCAGTCTGCATGTTATAGCAGAGAATCATCCTTCACGTCACCCACCACTGTAACAGTCCATTGTCAGATATTTAGGCCCAGGCACCCAAGCAGAGGAGAGAGGTCCCGTAACAGAGAATCTGGCTTCATGTTAGCAGAGAATCAGTCTGCATGTCATAGCAGAGAATCAGGCTTCACGTCACTCACCACTGTAACAGTCCATTGTCATATATCTAGGCCCCGGCACCCAGGCAGAGGATAGAGGACCCGTAACAGAGAATCTGGCTTCATGTCAGCAGAGAATCAGTCTTCATGTCATAGCAGAGAATCATGCTTTACGTCACCCAACACTGGAACAGTCCATTGTCATAAATTTAGGCCCCGGCACCCAGGCAGAGGAGAGAGGTCCCGTAACAGAGAATCTGGCTTCATGTCAGCAGAGAATCAGTCTGCATGTCATAGCAGAGAATCATGCTTCACGTCACCCACCACTGTAACAGTCCATTGTCATAAATTTAGGCCCCAGCACCCAGGCAGAGGAGAGAGGTCCCGTCACAATGAATCTGGCTTCATATCAGCAGAGAATCAGTCTGCATGTCATAGCAGAGAATCAAGCTTCACGTCACCCACCACTGTAACAGTCCATTGTCATAAATTTAGGCCCCGGCACCCAGGCAGTGGAGAGAGGTCCCGTAAAAGAGAATCTGGCTTCATGTCAGCAGAGAATCAGTCTGCATATCATAACAGAGAATCATGCTTCACGTCACCTAACACTGGTACAGTCCATTGTCAGATATTTAGGCCCAGGCACCCAGGCAGAGGAGAGAGGTCCCGTAACAGAGAATCTGGCTTCATGTCAGCAGAGAATCAGTCTGCATGTCATAGCAGAGAATCAGGATTCACGTCACCCCCCACTGGAACAGTCCATTGTCAGATATCAAGGCACCAACACCCAGACAGAGGAGAGGTTCATTCAACTTTGGGTTGCCCCGCAATATAATGGTAAGATGAAAATAAAAATAGTATTGAATGAGAAAGTGCCCTGGAGTACAATAATATATGGTTAAGGGGAGGTAGTTAATGTCTAATCTGCACAAGGGATGGACAGGTCCTGTGGGATCCATGCCTGGTTCATTTTTATGGACGTCAGCTTGTCCACATTGGCACCCAGGCAGAGGAGAGAGATCCCGTAACAGAGAATCTGGCTTCATGTAACTTAAAAGAAAGGTCCCGGAGGCAATAGAGATCCTCTAAAAGCTCTTCTTTATTGTTCACATAAGAATAACGGACACAGCCACATCCTTCACAGCATAACGTTGACGCGTTTCGGGTTGGTACCCTTAGTCGTTACGACTAAGGGTACCAACCCGAAACGCGTCAACGTTATGCTGTGAACGATGTGGCTGTGTCCGTTATTCTTATGTGAACAATAAAGAAGAGCTTTTAGAGGATCTCTATTGCCTCCGGGACCTTTCTTTTAAGTTACCTGCAGCCTGCTAAGGGAACACTCCCCTAGAACTTCTGGAGCCGGGATCACATATTCCACCAGGAAGGTGAGCTGGACTAAGTTTTCTCTTAATCTGGCTTCATGTCAGCAGAGAATCAGTCTGCATGTCATAGCAGAGAATCATCCTTCACGTCACCCACCACTGTAACAGTCCATTGTCATAAATTTAGGCCCCGGCACCCAGGCAGAGGAGAGAGGTCCCTTAACAGAGAATCTGGCTTCATGTCAGGAGAGAATCAGTCTTAATATCATAGCAGAGAATCATGCTTCACGTCACCCACCACTGTAACAGTCCATTGTCATAAATTTAGGCCCCGGCATCCAGGCAGAGGAGAGAGGTCCCGTAACAGAGAATCTGGCTTCATGTCAGCAGAGAATCAGTCTTCATATCATAGCAGAGAATCATGCTTCACGTCACCCACCACTGTAACAGTCCATTGTCATAAATTTAGGCCCCGGCACCCAGGCAGAGGAGAGAGGTCCCGTAGCAGAGAATCTGGCTTCATGTCAGCAGAGAATCAGTCTGCATGTCATAGCAGAGAATCATGCTTCACGTCACCCACCACTGTAACAGTCCATTGTCATAAATTTAGGCCCCGGCACCCAGGCAGAGGAGAGAGGTCCCGTAACAGAAAATCTGGCTTCATGTCAGCAGAGAATCAGTCTGCATATCATAGCAGAGAATCAGGCTTCACATCACCCACCACTGTAACAGTCCATTGTCATATATTTAGGCCCCGCACCCAGGTAGAGGAGAGAGGTCCCGTAACAGAGAATCTGGCTTCATGTCAGCAGAGAATCAGTCTGCGTATCAAAGCAGAGAATCATGCTTCACGTCACCTAACACTGGTACAGTCCATTGTCAGATATTTAGGCCCAGGCACCCAGGCAGAGGAGAGAGGTCCCGTAACAGAGAATATGGCTTCATGTCAGCAAAGAATCAGTCTGCATGTCATAGCAGAGAATCAGGATTCACGTCACCCACCACTGGAACAGTCCATTGTCAGATATCAAGGCCCCAACACCCAGACAGAGGAGAGGTTCATTCAACTTTGGGTTGCCCCGCAATATAATGGTAAGATGAAAATAAAAATAGGATTGAATGAGGAAGTCCCCTGGAGTACAATAATATATGGTTAAGGGGAGGTAGTTAATGTCTAATCTGCACAAGGGATGGACAGTTCCTGTGGGATACATGCCTGGTTCATTTTTATGAACGTCAGCTTGTCCACATTGGCACCCAGGCAGAGGAGAGAGGTCCCGTAACAGAGAATCTGGCTTCATGTCAGCAGAGAATCAGTCTGCATGTCATAGCAGAGAATCATCCTTCACGTCACCCACCACTGTAACAGTCCATTGTCAGATATTTAGGCCCAGGCACCCAAGCAGAGGAGAGAGGTCCCGTAACAGAGAATCTGGCTTCATGTCAGCAGAGAATCAGTCTGCATGTCATAGCAGAGAATAATGCTTCACGTCACCCACCACTGTAACAGTCCATTGTCATAAATTTAGGCCCCGGCACCCAGGCAGAGGAGAGAGGTCCCGTAACAGAGAATCTGGCTTCATGTCAGCAGAGAATCAGTCTGCATGTCATAGCAGAGAATCATCCTTCACGTCACCCACCACTGTAACAGTCCATTGTCATAAATTTAGGCCCCGGCACCCAGGCAGAGGAGAGAGGTCCCGTAACAGAGAATCTGGCTTCATGTCAGCAGAGAATCAGGCTTCATATCATAGCAGAGAATTATGCTTCACGTCACCCACCACTGTAATAGTCCATTGTCATAAATTTAGGCCCCGGCACCCAGGCAGAGGAGAGAGGTCCCGTAACAGAGAATCTGGCTTCATGTCAGCAGAGAATCAGTCTGCATGTCATAGCAGAGAATCATCCTTCACGTCACCCACCACTGTAACAGTCCATTGTCATAAATTTAGGCCCCGGCACCCAGGCAGAGGAGAGAGGTCCCGTAACAGAGAATCTGACTTCTTGTCAGCAGAGAATCAGTCTTCATATCATAGCAGAGAATCATGCTTCATGTCACCCACCACTGTAACAGTCCATTGTCATTAATTTAGGCCCCGGCACCCAGGCAGAGGCGAGAGGTCCCGTAACAGAGAATCTGGCTTCATGACAGCAGAGAATCAGTCTTTATATCATAGCAGAGAATCATGCTTCACGTCACCCACCACTGTAACAGTCCATTGTCATAAATTTAGGCCCCGGCACCCAGGCAGAGAAGAGAGGTCCCGTAACAGAGAATCTGGCTTCATGTCAGCAGAGAATCAGTCTGCATGTCATAGCAGAGAATCATGCTTCACGTCACCCACCACTGTAAGGCTACTTTCACACTAGCGTTCGATCGGATCCGTCTGCATTAATAACTTAGAAAATTTTCTAAGTGTGAAAGCAGCCTGAGCGGATCCGTTCAGACTTTCAATGTAAAGTCAATGGGGGACGGATCCGCTTGAAGATTGAGCCATATGGTGACATCTTCAAGCGGATCCGTTCCCATTGACTTACATTGTAAGTCTGGACGGATCCGCACGCCTCCGCACGGCCAGGCGGACACCCAAACGCTGCAAGCAGCGTTCAGGTGTCCGCCTGTCCGTGCGGAGGCGAGCGGAGCGGAGGCTGAACGCCGCCAGACTGATGCAGTCTGAGCGGATCCGCATCCATTCAGACTGCATCAGGGCTGGACGGAAGCGTTCGGGTCCGCTCGTGAGCCCCTTCAAACGGAGCTCACGAGCGGACAGCCGAACGCTAGTGTGAAAGTAGCCTAACAGTCCATTGTCATAAATTTAGGCCCCGGCACCCAGGCAGAGGAGAGAGGTCCAATAACAGAGAATCTGGCTTCATGTCAGCAGAGAATCAGTCTGCGTATCATAGCAGAGAATCATGCTTCACGTCACCTAACACTGGTACAGTCCATTGTCAGATATTTAGGCCCAGGCACACAGGCAGAGGAGAGAGGTCCCGTAACAGAGAATCTGGCTTCATGTCTGTGGCGAAACCAACCTCGCCACTGGGTTTTGGAGAGGGCTGTTTAAAAGCCTCTTGCCTCAGGATTATGGCCCATAGTAACTGTAAAGGAGAAGACAGACCGGCCGCACAGCTTAAATCTGTCTGTAGAATTGTATTTTATGTTTATTATGCGTTCGGTTAAATTGTATGTTATGTGAGGCACCCAGATAGCTAATATTATTGTATTCGTGCATTCTGAGTGCCATTCACCTAATGATATGCACTCAGACTTGAGCTATCTGGGCATATGTTAAATGTCTGTGTTTGCTGTGGGGGTGTGCCATTGTGTGTTTGGGTGGTGATTCCTGTCCTGTTGTCTCCACATGTGTATTGGTGATCTCCCCTTTGTCCTGAGAGATAATTGGATTGTGTTCGGTCGTCTCCGGGACAGAGGGGAGGAAACCATGATGCATTGTGGGGATATGTTGTATCTGTCCTGTATCTGCAAAAACTGTAATAAAAACCAGGCTGGGTGTGCCAGCACTTCAGACCACTGCTTGACCCTCAACACGGAGCCTTGTCTCGTTATTGGGGGATTCCCTGTATGCTGTTGGAGACTGATTGCCAGGAGTGTAAGCTGACGGATACGCTTTTCCTGTTCGTCTGACTGACAGCTACTTGTGAGGTTCCAGTTTGGAGTGCTATTTTGTATCCAGTTCGGGAGGTTGGTGTTCTGCAGTAGCTGTGCCTGTCTCTCGGAAAGGGGCATATCGCCTAAACGGACTTTAACCCCTTGTCTGCTGAAACGGTGCCGTTACATTGGTGGCAAGCAGCGGGATCGTTCCTACAGCCAGAAGGACAGCTACAGGAGACACCATTTCTGTGGATTCTACAATTTAAGGGCAACGCATGTCTCAGTACAGTGACCCTAAAAGCACCAGGATGGAACCAGCAGTGGTATACGAGGAGGAGGACCTGGATGGCCGGGATGCATTAAGGAAAGGCATCTGGTACCAGGCCCTGGATAATGTACAATACCAGCGAGGTGAGAGTCTCCCCAGTGAAGAGCAGCGGTTGCAGAAGCAAGTGGCCCTGCGGATGCCCTTCCTGGGAGAGCAGCCCCTGGAGGAATGGGTAATGGAACTACAGCACCGGGTATGGCAGGAGCTATGGCTGGAGGATGCCTACCAGGCACTTTGGTGGTATGTGGCACAGTTTATACCCTGGACAGCTGAGCATGACAAGCCAGAGGGAGAGGAGTTTGATGGTCCTGGCTTGTTATGGGAGTCCTTTGCAGAGCCTGACTTCGGGAGCCCTGCACAGTCCAGACTTCAGGACATTTTCTATGAGAGGGAGGCTAGGCATGAGTGGGATGACCCCCATGAAGTAGAGAAAGACCTGGCTCACCTAGCAACCCTGGAGTGGGAACTGGAGCAGGACTACCGAGATCTCTTCCACTCCATTGAGAAGGCTCAGCAGGACGGTAAGGTGACAGACCCAGATCCAGACCCATTCAGCTGGGCAGATATTGTTGATGTTTACTGGGAAGAACCCCAGGTGGCCGGTGGAGATGGGACCGAGGTCTCTCCACCGGTCCTGCAGGGAATTGGGAGCCTAGTCTCCATTCCCCAGCGGCAGGCTGAGTTACAGGGGGCAGAGGTAGTTGTTCCTGCCCCCCAGCAGCAGAGTGATATGCCGGGAAGGCAGTGTAAAGTGCAGGGAGAGGAGAGCAGCGGCCTCCCTCCCCAGCGGCAGGCTGAGTTACAGGGGGCAGAGGTAGTTGTTCCTGCCCCCCAGCAGCAGCATGATTTTTTGGAAATTGGGAGCCGAGTCTCCATTCCCCAGCGGCAGATGGAGTTACAGGGGGCAGAGACAGTCGGTCCTGTCCCCCAGCGGCAGAGTGTCCTACAGGGAATAGAGAGCCCAGTCTCCTTTCCCCAGCAGCAGGACACTGTATTGGGAGCGGAGGCGGTCGGTCGCCCTCCCCAGCGGCTGGAAGTATGTATGGGAGAGGAGCTCGTTACCCCCTCTCCCCAGCGGCAGCTTAACGCACCAGGGGGAGACAGTAAGCCCCACAACTGTGCAGATGGGACCGTGGTCTCTGCACTTACAGCACAGGGGGTAGGGACAGTTGTTCCTGTCCCCCAGCAACAGGGCAGTTCAGCCAAAGGGGAGACAGTCGGTCTCCCCCTCCAACAACCAGGCTCCAACCAGGCTTCTTCCGTGGTAGCGCTGGCACCAGGGCTGAGTACCGCTGATCCCTGCCCACAAAGCAACCTCCACTCCAAACCAGGGAGCAACACAGAGACCGGGAGTACCAGCTTCCAACATAACTTTGGTAGATTCACTGGACAGAGACATGCTACGAAATTCAGCAGGTCCAGTATTTTGTTGTGGGTGGCCTGCCAGACTAACTCAGGTACCGACCGGCGTGAGGTCAGGTATCTGGTTAGTCTTCCCTGGGGGGGGGAGATGTGTGGCGAAACCAACCTCGCCACTGGGTTTTGGAGAGGGCTGTTTAAAAGCCTCTTGCCTCAGGATTATGGCCCATAGTAACTGTAAAGGAGAAGACAGACCGGCCGCACAGCTTAAATCTGTCTGTAGAATTGTATTTTATGTTTATTATGCGTTCGGTTAAATTGTATGTTATGTGAGGCACCCAGATAGCTAATATTATTGTATTCGTGTATTCTGAGTGCCATTCACCTAATGATATGCACTCAGACTTGAGCTATCTGGGCATATGTTAAATGTCTGTGTTTGCTGTGGGGGTGTGCCATTGTGTGTTTGGGTGGTGATTCCTGTCCTGTTGTCTCCACATGTGTATTGGTGATCTCCCCTTTGTCCTGAGAGATAATTGGATTGTGTTCGGTCGTCTCCGGGACAGAGGGGAGGAAACCATGATGCATTGTGGGGATATGTTGTATCTGTCCTGTATCTGCAAAAACTGTAATAAAAACCAGGCTGGGTGTGCCAGCACTTCAGATCACTGCTTGACCCTGATCACGGAGCCTTGTCTCGTTATTGGGGGATTCCCTGTATGCTGTTGGAGACTGATTGCCAGGAGTGTAAGCTGACGGATACGCTTTTCCTGTTCGTCTGACTGACAGTTACTTGTGAGGTTCCAGTTTGGAGTGCTATTTTGTATCCAGTTCGGGAGGTTGGTGTTCTGCAGTAGCTGTGCCTGTCTCTCGGAAAGGGGCATATCGTCTAAGCGGATCTTAACCCCTTGTCTGCTGAAACGGTGCCGTTACAATGTCAGCAGAGAATCAGTCTGCATGTCATAGCAGAGAATCAGGATTCACGTCACCCACCACTGGAACAGTCCATTGTCAGATATCAAGGCCCCAACACCCAGACAGAGGAGAGGTTCATTCAACTTTGGGTTGCCCCGCAATATAATGGTAAGATGAAAATAAAAATAGGATTGAATGAGGAAGTGCCCTGGAGTACAATAATATATGGTTAAGGGGAGGTAGTTAATGTCTAATCTGCACACGGGATGGACAGGCCCTGTGGGATCCATGCCTGGTTCATTTTTATCAACGTCAGCTTGTCCACATTGGCACCCAGGCAGAGGAGAGAGGTCCCGTAACAGAGAATCTGGCTTCATGTCAGCAGAGAATCAGTCTGCATGTCATAGCAGACAATCATGCTTCACGTCACCCACCACTGTAACAGTCAATTGTCATAAATTTGGGCCCCGGCACCCAGGCAGAGGTGAGAGGTCCCGTAACAGAGAATCTGGCTTCATGTCAGCAGAGAGTCAGTCTTTATATCATAGCAGAGAATCATGCTTCACGTCAGCCACCACTGTAACAGTCCATTGTCATAAATTTGGGCCCCGGCACCCAGGCAGAGGAGAGAGGTCCTGTAACAGAGAATCTGGCTTCATGTCAGCAGAGAAACAGTCTTCATGTCATAGCAGAGAAACATGCTTTACGTCACCAAAAACTGGAACAGTCCATTGTCAGATATTTAGGCCCAGGCACACAGGCAGAGGAGAGAGGTCCCGTAACAGAGAATCTGGCTTCATGTCAGCAGAGAATCAGTCTTCATATCTTAGCAGAGAATCATGCTTAACGTCCCCCAACACTGGAACAGTCCATTGTCATAAATTTAGGCCCCGGCATCCAGGCAGAGGAGAGAGGTCCCGTAACAGAGAATCTGGCTTCATGTCAGCAGAGAATCAGTCTTCATATCATAGCAGAGAATCATGCTTCACGTCACCCACCACTGTAACAGTCCATTGTCATAAATTTAGGCCCCGGCACCCAGGCAGAGGAGAGAGGTCCCGTAACAGAGAATCTGGCTTCACGTCAGCAGAGAATCAGTCTGCATGTCATAGCAGAGAATCAGGCTTCACGTCACTCACCACTGTAACAGTCCATTGTCATATATTTAGGCCCCGGCACCCAGGCAGAGGAGAGAGGTCCCGTAACAGAGAATCTGGCTTCATGTCAGCAGAGAATCAGTCTGCATGTCATAGCAGAGAATTAGGCTTCACGTCACCCACCACTGTAACAGTCCATTGTCATAAATTTAGGCCCCAGCACCCAGGCAGAGGAGAGAGGTCCCGTAACAGAGAATCTGGCTTCATGTCAGCAGAGAATCAGTCTGCATGTCATAGCAGAGAATCAGGCTTCACGTCACCCACCACTGTAACAGTCTATTGTCATAAATTTAGGCCCAGCACCCAGGCAGAGGAGAGAGGTCCCATAACAGACGATCTGGCTTCATGTCAGCAGAGAATCAGTCTGCATGTCATAGCAGAGAATCATGCTTCACGTCACCCACCACTGTAACAGTCCATTGTCATAAATTTAGGCCCCGGCACCCAGGCAGAGGAGAGCGGTCCCGTGACAGAGAATCTGGCTTCATATCAGCAGAGAATCAGTCTGCATGTCATAGCAGAGAATCAAGCTTCACGTCACCCACCACTGTAACAGTCCATTGTCATAAATTTAGGCCCCGGCACCCAGGCAGAGGAGAGAGGTCCCGTAACAGAGAATCTGGCTTCATGTCAGCAGAGAATCAGTCTGCATGTAATAGCAGAGAATCAGGATTCACGTCACCCACCACTGGAACAGTCCATTGTCAGATATCAAGTCCCCAACACCCAGACAGAGGAGAGGTTCATTCAACTTTGGGTTGCCCCGCAATATAATGGTAAGATGAAAATAAAAATAGGATTGAATGAGGAAGTGCCCTGGAGTACAATAATATATGGTTAAGGGGAGGTAGTTAATGTCTAATCTGCACAAGGGATGGACAGGTCCTGTGGGATCCATGCCTGGTTCATTTTTATGAATGTCAGCTTGTCCACATTGGCACCCAGGCAGAGGAGAGAGGTCCCGTAACAGAGAATCTGGCTTCATGTCAGCAGAAAATCAGTCTGCATGTCATAGAAGAGAATCATGCTTTACGTCACCCAACACTGGAACAGTCCATTGTCATAAATTTAGGCCCCGGCACCCAGGCAGAGGAGAGAAGTCCCGTAACAGAGAATCTGGCTTCATGTCAGCAGAGAATCAGTCTGCATGTCATAGCAGAGAATCATGCTTCACGTCACCCATTACTGTAACAGTCCATTGTCATAAATTTAGGCCCCGGCACCCAGGCAGAGGAGAGAAGTCCCGTAAAAGAGAATCTGGCTTCATGTCAGCAGAGAATCAGTCTGCATATCAAAGCAGAGAATCATGCTTCACGTCACCCAACACTGGTACAGTCTATTGTCAGATATTTATGCCCAGGCACCCAGGCAGAGGAGAGAGGTCCCGTAACAGAGAATCTGGCTTCATGTCAGCAGAGAATCAGTCTGCATGTCATCGCAGAGAATCAGGATTCACGTCACCCACCACTGGAACAGTCCATTGTCAGATATCAAGGCCCCAACACCCAGACAGAGGAGAGGTTCATTCAACTTTGGGTTGCCCCGCAATAAAATGGTAAGATGAAAATAAAAATAGGATTGAATGAGGAAGTCCCCTGGAGTACAATAATATATGGTTAAGGGGAGGTAGTTAATGTCTAATCTGCACAAGGAATGGACAGGTCCTGTGGGATCCATGCCTGGTTCATTTTTATGAACGTCAGCTTGTCCACATTGGCACCCAGGCAGAGGAGAGAGGTCCCATAACAGAGAATCTGGCTTCATGTCAGCAGAGAATCAGTCTGCATGTCATAGCAGACAATCATGCTTCACGTCACCCACCACTGTAACAGTCCATTGTTATAAATTTAGGCCCCGGCACCCAGGCAGAGGAGAGAGGTCCCGTAACAGAGAATCTGGCTTCATGTCAGCAGAGAATCAGTCTGCATGTCATAGCAGAGAATCATCCTTTACGTCACCCACCACTGTAACAGTCCATTGTCATAAATTTAGGCCCCGGCACCCAGGCAGAGGAGAGAGGTCCCGTAACAGAGAATCTGGCTTCATGTCAGCAGAGAATCAGTCTTCATATCATAGCAGAGTATCATGCTTCACGTCACCCACCACTGTAAGAGTCCATTGTCATAAATTTAGGCCCCGGCACCCAGGCAGAGGAGAGAGGTCCCGTAACAGAGAATCTGGCTTTATGTCAGCAGAGAATCAGTCTGCATGTCATAGCAGAGAATCATCCTTCACGTCACCCACCACTGTAACAGTCCATTGTCATAAATTTAGGCCCCGGCACCCAGGCAGAGGAGAGAGGTCCCGTAACAGAGAATCTGGCTTCATGTCAGCAGAGAATCAGTCTGCATGTCATCGCAGAGAATCGGGATTCACGTCACCCACCACTGGAACAGTCCATTGTCAGATATCAACGCCCCAACACCCAGACAGAGGAGAGGTTCATTCAAGTTTGGGTTGCCCCGCAATAAAATGGTAAGATGAAAATAAAAATAGGATTGAATGAGGAAGTCCCCTGGAGTACAATAATATATGGTTAAGGGGAGGTAGTTAATGTCTAATCTGCACAAGTGATGGACAGGTCCTGTGGGATCCATGCCTAGTTCATTTTTATGAACGTCAGCTTGTCCACATTGGCACCCAGGCAGAGGAGAGAGGTCCCGTAACAGAGAATCTGGCTTCATGTCAGCAGAGAATCAGTCTGCATGTCATAGCAGACAATCATGCTTCACGTCACCCACCACTGTAACAGTCCATTGTTATAAATTTAGGCCCCGGCACCCAGGCAGAGGAGAGAGGTTCCGTAACAGAGAATCTGGCTTCATGTCAGCAGAGAATCAGTCTGCATGTCATAGCAGAGAATCATCCTTTACGTCACCCACCACTGTAACAGTCCATTGTCATAAATTTAGGCCCCGGCACCCAGGCAGAGGAGAGAGGTCCCGTAACAGAGAATCTGGCTTCATTTCAGCAGAGAATCAGTCTTCATATCATAGCAGAGTATCATGCTTCACGTCACCCACCACTGTAATAGTCCATTGTCATAAATTTAGGCCCCGGCACCCAGGCAGAGGAGAGAGGTCCCGTAACAGAGAATCTGGCTTCATGTCAGCAGAGAATCAGTCTGCATGTCATAGCAGAGAATCATCCTTCACGTCACCCACCACTGTAACAGTCCATTGTCATAAATTTAGGCCCCGGCACCCAGGCAGAGGAGAGAGGTCCCGTAACAGAGAATCTGGCTTCATGACAGCAGAGAATCAGTCTTCATATCATAGCAGAGAATCATGCTTCACGTCACCCACGACTGTAAAAGTCCATTGTCATAAATTTAGGCCCCGGCACCTAGGCAGAGGAGAGAGGTCCCGTAACAGAGAATCTGGCTTCATGTCAGCAGAGAATCAGTCTGCATGTCATAGCAGAGAATCATGCTTCACGTCACCCACCACTGTAACAGTCCATTGTCATAAATTTAGGCCCCGGCACCCAGGCAGAGGAGAGAGGTCCCGTAACAGAGAATCTGGCTTCATGACAGCAGAGAATCAGTCTTCATATCATAGCAGAGAATCATGCTTCACGTCACCCACGACTGTAAAAGTCCATTGTCATAAATTTAGGCCCCGGCACCTAGGCAGAGGAGAGAGGTCCCGTAACAGAGAATCTGGCTTCATGTCAGTAGAGAATCAGTCTGCATGTCATAGCAGAGAATCATGCTTCACGTCACCCACCACTGTAACAGTCCATTGTCATAAATTTAGGCCCCGGCACCCAGGCAGAGGAGAGAGGTCCCGTAACAGAGAATCTGGCTTCATGTAAGCAGAGAATCAGTCTGCATGTCATAGCAGAGAATCAGGCTTCACGTCACCCACCACTGTAACAGTCCATTGTCATATATTTAGGCCCCACACCCAGGTAGAGGAGAGAGGTCCCGTAACAGAGAATCTGGCTTCATGTCAGGAGAGAATCAGTCTTCATATCATAGCAGAGAATCATGCTTCATGTCACCCACCACTGTAACAGTCCATTGTCATAAATTTAGGCCCCGGCACCCAGGCAGAGGAGAGAGGTCCCGTAACAGAGAATCTGGCTTCATGTCAGCAGAGAATCAGTCTGCATGTCATAGCAGAGAATCATGCTTCACGTCACCCACCACTGTAACAGTCCATTGTCATAAATTTAGGCCCCGGCACCCAGGCAGAGGAGAGAGGTCCCGTAACAGAGAATCTGGCTTCATGTCAGCAGAGAATCAGTCTGTATGTCATAGCAGAGAATCAGGCTTCACGTTACCCACCACTGTAACAGTCCATTGTCATATTTTTAGGCCCCGGCACCCAGGTAGAGGAGAGAGGTCCCGTAACAGAGAATCTGGCTTCATGTCAGCAGAGAATTAGTCTGCGTATCATAGCAGAGAATCATGCTTCACGTCACCCACCACTGTAACAGTCCATTGTCATAAATTTAGGCCCCGGCACCCAGGCAGAGGAGAGAGGTCCCGTAACAGAGAATCTGGCTTCATGTCAGCAGAGAATCAGTCTGCATGTCATCGCAGAGAATCAGGATTCACGTCACCCACCACTGGAACAGTCCATTGTCAGATATCAAGGCCCCAACACCCAGACAGAGGAGAGGTTCATTCAAGTTTGGGTTGCCCCGCAATAAAATGGTAAGATGAAAATAAAAATAGGATTGAATGAGGAAGTCCCCTGGAGTACAATAATATATGGTTAAGGGGAGGTAGTTAATGTCTAATCTGCACAAGGGATGGACAGGTCCTGTGGGATCCATGCCTAGTTCATTTTTATGAACGTCAGCTTGTCCACATTGGCACCCAGGCAGAGGAGAGAGGTCCCGTAACAGAGAATCTGGCTTCATGTCAGCAGAGAATCAGTCTGCATGTCATAGCAGACAATCATGCTTCACGTCACCCACCACTGTAACAGTCCATTGTTATAAATTTAGGCCCCGGCACCCAGGCAGAGGAGAGAGGTCCCGTAACAGAGAATCTGGCTTCATGTCAGCAGAGAATCAGTCTGCATGTCATAGCAGAGAATCATCCTTTACGTCACCCACCACTGTAACAGTCCATTGTCATAAATTTAGGCCCCGGCACCCAGGCAGAGGAGAGAGGTCCCGTAACAGAGAATCTGGCTTCATGTCAGCAGAGAATCAGTCTTCATATCATAGCAGAGTATCATGCTTCACGTCACCCACCACTGTAATAGTCCATTGTCATAAATTTAGGCCCCGGCACCCAGGCAGAGGAGAGAGGTCCCGTAACAGAGAATCTGGCTTCATGTCAGCAGAGAATCAGTCTGCATGTCATAGCAGAGAATCATCCTTCACGTCACCCACCACTGTAACAGTCCATTGTCATAAATTTAGGCCCCGGCACCCAGGCAGAGGAGAGAGGTCCCGTAACAGAGAATCTGGCTTCATGACAGCAGAGAATCAGTCTTCATATCATAGCAGAGAATCATGCTTCACGTCACCCACGACTGTAAAAGTCCATTGTCATAAATTTAGGCCCCGGCACCTAGGCAGAGGAGAGAGGTCCCGTAACAGAGAATCTGGCTTCATGTCAGGAGAGAATCAGTCTTCATATCATAGCAGAGAATCATGCTTCATGTCACCCACCACTGTAACAGTCCATTGTCATAAATTTAGGCCCCGGCACCCAGGCAGAGGAGAGAGGTCCCGTAACAGAGAATCTGGCTTCATGTCAGCAGAGAATCAGTCTGCATGTCATAGCAGAGAATCATGCTTCACGTCACCCACCACTGTAACAGTCCATTGTCATAAATTTAGGCCCAGGCACCCAGGCAGAGGAGAGAGGTCCCGTAACAGAGAATCTGGCTTCATGTCAGCAGAGAATCAGTCTGCATGTCATAGCAGAGAATCAGGCTTCACGTTACCCACCACTGTAACAGTCCATTGTCATATTTTTAGGCCCCGGCACCCAGGTAGAGGAGAGAGGTCCCGTAACAGAGAATCTGGCTTCATGTCAGCAGAGAATTAGTCTGCGTATCATAGCAGAGAATCATGCTTCACGTCACCCAACACTGGTACAGTCCATTGTCAGATATTTAGGCCCAGGCACCCAGGCAGAGGAGAGAGGTCCCGTAACAGAGAATCTGGCTTCATGTCAGCAGAGAATCAGTCTGCATGTCATCGCAGAGAATCAGGATTCACGTCACCCACCACTGGAACAGTCCATTGTCAGATATTAAAGCCCCGACACCCAGACAGAGGAGAGGTTCATTCAACTTTGGGTTGCCCCGCAATACAATGGTAAAATGAAAATAAAAATAGGATTTAATGAGGAAGTGCCCTGGAGTACAATAATATATTGTTAAGGGGAGGTAGTTAATGTCTAATCTGCACAAGGGATGGACAGGTCCTGTGGGATCCATGCCTGGTTCATTTTTATGAACGTCAGCTTGTCCACATTGGCTGCAGACAGGTGGCTGCGTTTGTCTGTAATGACGCCCCCTGCCGTGCTGAATTCACGTTCAGACAAAACGCTGGCCACCGGGCACGCCAGCACCTCCAATGCATAAAAGGCTAGCTCTGGCCACGTGGACAATTCAGAGACCCAGAAGTTGAATGGGGCCGAACCATCTGTCAGTACGTGGAGGAGTGTGCACAACTACTGTTCCACCATGTTAGTGAAATGTTGCCTCCTGCTAACACGTTGCGTATCAGGTAGTGGTGCAGTTAGCTGTGGCGTGTTGACAAAACTTTTCCACATCTCTGCCATGCTAACCCTGCCCTCAGATGAGCTGGCCGTGACACAGCTGCCTTTACGACCTCTTGCTCCTACTCTGCCTTGGCCTTGGGCTTCAACTTGTTCCCCTGTGACATTTGGGAATGCTCTCAGTAGCGCGTCTACCAACGTGCACTTGTACTCGCGCATCTTCCTATCACGCTCCAGTGCAGGAAGTAAGGTGGGCACATTGTCTTTGTACCGTGGATCCAGCAGGGTGGCAACCCAGTAGTCCGCACACGTTAAAATGTGAGCAACTCTGCTGTCGTTGCGCAGGCACTGCAGCATGTAGTCGCTCATGTGTGCCAGGCTGCCCAGAGGTAAGGACAAGCTGTCCTCTATGGGAGGCGTATCGTCATCGTCCTGCGTTTCCCCCCAGCCACACACCAGTGATGGGCCCGAGCTGCGTTGGGTGCCACCCCGGTGTGACCATGCTTCATCCTCATCCACCTCCTCCTCATCCTCATCCTCCTCGTCCTCCAGTAGTGGGCCCTGGCTGGCCACATTTGTACCTGGCCTCTGTTGTTGCAAAAAACCTCCCTCTGAGTCACTTCTAAGAGACTGGCCTGAAAGTGCTAAAAATGACCCCTCCTCCTCTTCCTCCTCCTGGGCCACCTCCTCTTCCATCATCGCCCTAAGTGTTTTCTCAAGGAGACATAGAACTGGTATTGTAACGCTGATAACAGCGTCATCGCCACTGGCCATGTTGGTGGAGTACTCGAAACAAGTGGAGTGCAACAGGGCACACAGGTCTCGCATGGAGGCCCAGTCATTGGTGGTGAAGTGGTGCTGTTCCGTAGTGCGACTGACCCGTGCGTGCTGCAGCTGAAACTTCACTATGGCCTGCTGCTGCTCGCACAGTCTGTCCAGCATGTGCAAGGTGGAGTTCCACCTGGTGGGCACGTCGCATATGAGGCGGTGAGCGGGAAGGCCGAAGTTAAGCTGTAGCGCAGACAGGCGAGCAGCAGCAGGATGTGAACGCCGGAAGCGCGAACAGGCGGCCCGCACTTTATGCAGCAGCTTTGACATGTCGGGGTAGTTGTGAATGAACTTCTGCACCACCAAATTCAGCACATGCGCCAAGCAAGGGATGTGCGTCAAATTGGCTAGTCCCAGAGCTGCAACGAGATTTTGCCTATTATCGCACACCACCAGGCCGGGCTTGAGGCTCACCGGCAGCAACCAATCGTCGGTCTGTTGTTCTATACCCCGCCACAACTCCTGTGCGGTGTGGGGCCTGTCCCCCAAACATATGAGTTTCAGAATGGCCTGCTGACGTTTACCCCGGGCTGTGCTGAAGTTGGTGGTGAAGGTGTGTGGCTGACTGGATGAGCAGGTGGAAGAAGAGCAGGAGGAAGCTGAGTAGGAGGAGGTGGCAACAGGAGGCAAAGAATGTTGCCCTGCGATCCTTGGCGGCGGAAGGACGTGCGCCAAACAGCTCTCCGCCTGGGGCCCAGCCGCCACTACATTTACCCAGTGTGCAGTTAGGGAGATATAGCGTCCCTGGCCGTGCTTACTGGTCCACGTATCTGTGGTCAGGTGGGCCTTGCCACAGATGGCGTTGCGCAGTGCACACTTGATTTTATCAGATATTTGGTTGTGCAGGGAAGGAACGGCTCTCTTGGAGAAGTAGTGCCGGCTGGGAACAACATACTGTGGGACAGCAAGCGACATGAGCTGTTTGAAGCTGTCTGTGTCCACCACTTGAGGCTCAGATAGTTTCCCTGGTATGCATAGGGGTGATGTGACAGACTGATGGGCTTGGTTTTCAGGCGCCATCTGTGCGCTTTCTGCAGAAGACTGGGTGGGAGATAATGTGAACGTGCTGGATCCACTGTCGGCCACCCAATTGACTAATGCCTGTACCTGCTCAGGCCTTACCATCCTTAGAACGGCATTGGGCCCCACAAAATATCGCTGTAAATTCTGGCGGCTACTGGGACCTGAGGTAGTTGGTACACTACGACATGTGGCTGTGGCAGAATGGCCACGTCCTCTCCCAGCACCAGAGGGTCCACTAACACCACCACGACCATGTCCGCGTCCCTTACTAGATTTTTTCCTCATTGTTACCGTTCACCACAATAAGAAAAATATTATTTGGCCCAATGTATTGAATTCAAATTCAGACCTTTTTTTACAGACACCTAACACTATCTGGCTATCTATTTAGGTACCGTATTGCACTAATACAGGCACAGCAGTAACAACAGATTTAGCTGAATATAAATTTGAGGCCTAGTATTTAGGCGCTGGATGACAGGTATACGTTTACAGACAGAATTAGACTGGGATATGGCCAAAAAATAACCACACTATTGATGGTTAAATGCACTTGGTGTGACAGCTTGACCCTGATGTAGGATATAGCCAAAAAACAACCACACTATTGAGGGTTAAATGTACTTTCTGGCAGCTTGTGCTGGCGCACCACAAGACACAAAATGGCCGCCGATCACCCTAGAAAAAAGTGAATGAAAAATGCTCTGCGCAGCCTAAAAACAGTGAGCAGTTGAATATCAGCAGTTTAATGATCCACAGCTGCAGATCGATCACTGCATGAAGTCTTTTGGAGGAGTTAATCACTGCCTAATCTCGCCCTAACGTCGCAGCTGCAACCTCTCCCTACACTGATCAGAGCAGAGTGACGTGCGGCGCTACGTGACTCCAGCTTATATAGAGGCTGGGTCACATGGTGCTCTGGCCAATCACAGCCATGCCAATAGTAGGCATGGCTGTGACGGCCTCTTGGGGCAAGTAGTATGACGCATGTTGATTGGCTGCTTTGCAGCCTTTCAAAACGCGCCAAGAAAGCGACGAACCCTGAACCCGGACTTTTACGAAAATTTTCGGGTTCGGGTTCGTGTCACGGACACCCCAAAATTCGGTACGAACCCGAACTATACAGTTTGGGTTCGCTGATCCCTACTGCAGATCACTTACCAGAAAAGTGAAATTACAGAGTCGCAAACCATTTTCTATCATTAGACAAGAAATCAGGAGAACATCTAAGGGGGGTTCATAGTTTTCAGGCATTACAGTAATGGTCTGTCATGGTTTTAGTAATTTGTTACTCTGATCTTGTAAAGCTGCAGTACTTCATCAGCCAAGTGCGATTCCAAGATTATACCGGAAACACTGTGGCATTCGATAAGAGAAGACGACTTTCCTCTCTGCCTCTTCTGGAGTTAAGAAACTGGGTATTTCATGTAAACGATAATAGATATACTTATCATACTGATGGTAAAAGCTACTTCTTGCCGGATGACAGGATGCCAGAGGATGAGTGGCTGCATGTAAATGATGACACAATAACATGGAGAACGGGAGAAGTAAGTAATGTGGATACTGAAGACCTCTCTCTTCTGGCATCTTCCCCTCTTCTTCCAAACATTCTGTCATAACCCTATATTAAAAAACAAACAAACACCTTCTGTTGATTGGTCCTGCGGAACTAACCACAGAACTGTCTCTAATCTCCCCTCCATCTCTACACTCCTGGAGCATGGGGTCTACTCGCACCTCATCCACTATCTCTCTGCTTTCTCTTTAATCCATTACAATCTGGTTTTCACACCTTACATTCTACAGAAACTGCCTCACCAGAGTGACCATTGACCTCCTAAATGCATAGGTGACTACTCTTTACTAAGTCTCCTCGATCTCTCTGCAGCATCTGACACTGTACTCCACCACCTCCTCCTCACCATGATCCAATCTATCTGCCTTAGGGACCCCGTTCTCTCTTGGTTTTCTTCCTATCTCTAAGCCCACTCCTTTGTCCAGTTTGTCATTTGATGGCTCTACTTCCCCTCCTCTCCCACTTGCAGTTGGGGTTACTCAGGGTTAAGTCCTAGGTTCTCTCCTCTTTTCTCTCTTCACAATCCCATCTCTAAGACTTCTCCGAAGCTGCACCAGTTCTGTAGATCACCCTACCACAAACAATAACATGTAGAGTTTTAGTCAGTCCCCAAAACATATCTTTTTAGCTTAGCCTATTATATCCCCTGATCTAACTCTCCTCCATTCCCCCAACACCCCCTTCATCATCATTCTTCTGAACCTGATCCACTGTCAAATATCCACACCCCTTGCCCTCAGAAGCACTACAGATATTGGCTGGTGACTAGGGATGAGCGAACTCGAACTGTATAGTTCGGGTTCGTACCGAATTTTGGGGTGTCCGTGACACGGACCCGAACCCGGACATTTTCGTAAAAGTCCGGGTTCGGGTTCGGTGTTCGTCGCTTTCTTCGCGCTTTTGTGACGCTTTCTTGGCGCTTTTTGAAAGGCTGCAAAGCAGCCAATCAACAAGCGTCATACTATTTGCCCCAAGAGGCCATCACAGCCATGCCTACTATTGGCATGGCTGTGATTGGCCAGAGCACCATGTGACCCAGCCTCTATTTAAGCTGGAGTCACATAGCGCCGCCCGTCACTCTGCTCTGATTAGCGTAGGGAGAGGTTGCGGCTGCGACAGTAGGGCGAGATTAGGCAGATTAACTCCTCCAAAGGACTTGATTAACTGATCGATCTGCAGCTGTGGATCATTGAGCTGCTGATCCTCAATTGCTCACTGTTTTTAGGCTGCACAGACCGTTTGTCAGTCACATTTTTCTGGGGTGATCGGCGGCCATTTTGTGTCTTGTGGTGCGCCAGCACAAGCTGCGACCAAGTGCATTTAACCCTCAATGGTGTGGTTGTTTTTTGGCTAAAGCCTACATCAGGGTGAAGCTGTCACACCAAGTGCATTTAACCAGCAATAGTCTGTTTATTTTTTGGCCATATACTACATCAGGGGCAAGCTGCGCCTGTCACCAAGTGCATTTAACCCTCAGTAGTGTGGTTTGTCAAGCTGTCACACCAAGTGCATTTAACCAGCAATAGTCTGTTTATTTTTTGGCCATATCCCAGTCTAATTCTGTCACTAAATCCATACCGGTCACCCAGCGCCTAAATACTAGGCCTCAAATTTATATCCAGCTAAATCTGTCCCTAGTGCTGTAGCTGGGCGAGTTATTTAGTGTCCGTTCAAGCACATTTCTTGTTCTGGGTTTAAATACAATTCCCAATTTAGCAATTTCATAATTTAGTGGTTTCTGCTATATCAGAGCTATTTGAAATCTATCCCTAAAAGGGTATATAATATTCAAGGTGCACATTGGGTCATTCAGAATAACTTCACACACACCCGCTACTGTGTATTTCCAAGTCTAATTCTGGCACTAAACCCATACCTGTCACCCAGCGCCTAAATACTAGGCCTCAAATTTATATCCCGCTGAATTTGAATACAATACATTGGGCCAAATAATATATTTGTTGTTGTGGTGAACCATAACAATGAGAAAAACATCTAGTAAGGGACGCGGACGTGGACATGGTCGTGGTGGTGTTAGTGGACCCTCTGGTGCTGGGAGAGGACGTGGCCGTTCTGCCACATCCACACGTCCTAGTGTACCAACTACCTCAGGTCCCAGTAGCCGCCAGAATTTACAGCGATATATGGTGGGGCCCAATGCCGTTCTAAGGATGGTAAGGCCTGAGCAGGTACAGGCATTAGTCAATTGGGTGGCCGACAGTGGATCCAGCACGTTCACATTATCTCCCACCCAGTCTTCTGCAGAAAGCGCACAGATGGCGCCTGAAAACCAACCCCATCAGTCTGTCACATCACCCCCATGCATACCAGGGAAACTGTCTCAGCCTCAAGTTATGCAGCAGTCTCTTATGCTGTTTGAAGACTCCGCTGGCAGGGTTTCCCAAGGGCATCCACCTAGCCCTTCCCCAGCGGTGAAAGACATAGAATGCACTGACGCACAACCACTTATGTTTCCTGATGATGAGGACATGGGAATACCACCTCAGCATGTCTCTGATGATGACGAAACACAGGTGCCAACTGCTGCGTCTTTCTGCAGTGTGCAGACTGAACAGGAGGTCAGGGATCAAGACTGGGTGGAAGACGATGCAGGGGACGATGAGGTCCTAGACCCCACATGGAATGAAGGTCGTGCCACTGACTTTCACAGTTCGGAGGAAGAGGCAGTGGTGAGACCGAGCCAACAGCGTAGCAAAAGAGGGAGCAGTGGGCAAAAGCAGAACACCCGCCGCCAAGAGACTCCGCCTGCTACTGACCGCCGCCATCTGGGACCGAGCACCCCAAAGGCAGCTTCAAGGAGTTCCCTGGCATGGCACTTCTTCAAACAATGTGCTGACGACAAGACCCGAGTGGTTTGCACGCTGTGCCATCAGAGCCTGAAGCGAGGCATTAACGTTCTGAACCTGAGCACAACCTGCATGACCAGGCACCTGCATGCAAAGCATGAACTGCAGTGGAGTAAACACCTTAAAACCAAGGAAGTCACTCAGGCTCCCCCTGCTACCTCTTCTGCTGCTGCCGCCTCGGCCTATTCTGCTGCTGCCGCCTCGGCCTCTTCCTCCGCCTCTGGAGGAACGTTGGCACCTGCCGCCCAGCAAACAGGGGATGTACCACCAACACCACCACCACCACCTCCGTCACCAAGCGTCTCAACCATGTCACACGCCAGCGTTCAGCTCTCCATCTCACAAACATTTGATAGAAAGCGTAAATTCCCACCTAGCCACCCTCGATCCCTGGCCCTGAATGCAAGCATTTCTAAACTACTGGCCTATGAAATGCTGTCATTTAGGCTGGTGGACACAGACAGCTTCAAACAGCTCATGTCGCTTGCTGTCCCACAGTATGTTGTTCCCAGCCGGCACTACTTCTCCAAGAGAGCCGTGCCTTCCCTGCACAACCAAGTATCCGATAAAATCAAGTGTGCACTGCGCAACGCCATCTGTGGCAAGGTCCACCTAACCACAGATACGTGGACCAGTAAGCACGGCCAGGGACGCTATATCTCCCTAACTGCACACTGGGTAAATGTAGTGGCAGCTGGGCCCCAGGCGGAGAGCTGTTTGGCGCACGTCCTTCCGCCGCCAAGGATCGCAGGGCAACATTCTTTGCCTCCTGTTGCCACCTCCTCCTTCTCGGCTTCCTCCTCCTCTTCTTCCACCTGCTCATCCAGTCAGCCACACACCTTCACCACCAACTTCAGCACAGCCCGGGGTAAACGTCAGCAGGCCATTCTGAAACTCATATGTTTGGGGGACAGGCCCCACACCGCACAGGAGTTGTGGCGGGGTATAGAACAACAGACCGACGAGTGGTTGCTGCCGGTGAGCCTCAAGCCCGGCCTGGTGGTGTGTGATAATGGGCGAAATCCCGTTGCAGCTCTGGGACTAGCCAATTTGACGCACATCCCTTGCTTGGCGCATGTGCTGAATTTGGTGGTGCAGAAGTTCATTCACAACTACCCCGACATGTCAGAGCTGCTGCATAAAGTGCGGGCCGTCTGTTCGCGCTTCCGGCGTTCACATCCTGCTGCTGCTCGCCTGTCTGCGCTACAGCGTAACTTCGGCCTTCCCGCTCACCGCCTCATATGCGACGTGCCCACCAGGTGGAACTCCACCTTGCACATGCTGGACAGACTGTGCGAGCAGCAGCAGGCCATAGTGGAGTTTCAGCTGCAGCACGCACGGGTCAGTCGCACTACAGAACAGCACCACTTCACCACCAATGACTGGGCCTCCATGCGAGACCTGTGTGCCCTGTTGCGCTGTTTCGAGTACTCCACCAACATGGCCAGTGGCGATGACACCGTTATCAGCGTTACAATACCACTTCTATGTCTCCTTGAGAAAACACTTAGGGCGATGATGGAAGAGGAGGTGGCCCAGGAGGAGGAGGAGGAGGAGGAGGAAGAGGGGTCATTTTTAGCACTTTCAGGCCAGTCTCTTCGAAGTGACTCAGAGGGAGGTTTTTGGCAACAGCAGAGGCCAGGTACAAATGTGGCCAGCCAGGGCCCACTACTGGAGGACGAGGAGGACGAGGATGAGGAGGAGGTGGAGGAGGATGAGGATGAAGCATGGTCACAGCGGGGTGGCACCCAACGCAGCTCGGGTCCATCACTGGTGCGTGGCTGGGGGGAAAGGCAGGACGATGACGATACGCCTCCCACAGAGGACAGCTTGTCCTTATCCCTCGGCAGCCTGGCACACATGAGCGACTACATGCTGCAGTGCCTGCGCAACGACAGCAGAGTTGCCCACATTTTAACCTGTGCGGACTACTGGGTTGCCACCCTGCTGGATCCACGCTACAAAGACAATGTGCCCACCTTACTTCCTGCACTGGAGCGTGATAGGAAGATGCGCGAGTACAAGCGCACGTTGGTAGACGCGCTACTGAGAGCATTCCCAAATGTCACAGGGGAACAAGTGGAAGCCCAAGGCCAAGGCAGAGGAGGAGCAAGAGGTCGCCAAGGCAGCTGTGTCACGGCCAGCTCCTCTGAGGGCAGGGTTAGCATGGCAGAGATGTGGAAAACTTTTGTCAACACGCCACAGCTAACTGCACCACCACCTGATACGCAACGTGTTAGCAGGAGGCAACATTTCACTAACATGGTGGAACAGTACGTGTGCACACCCCTCCACGTACTGACTGATGGTTCGGCCCCATTCAACTTCTGGGTCTCTAAATTGTCCACGTGGCCAGAGCTAGCCTTTTATGCCTTGGAGGTGCTGGCCTGCCCGGCAGCCAGCGTTTTGTCTGAACGTGTATTCAGCACGGCAGGGGGCGTCATTACAGACAAACGCAGCCGCCTGTCTACAGCCAATGTGGACAAGCTGACGTTCATAAAATGAACCAGGCATGGATCCCACAGGACCTGTCCGTCCCTTGTCCAGATTAGACATTAACTACCTCCCCATAACCATATATTATTGGACTCCAGGGCACTTCCTCATTCAATCCTATTTTTATTTTCATTTTACCATTATATTGCGAGGCTACCCAAAGTTGAATGAACCTCTCCTCTGCCTGTGTGCTAGGCCTAAATATATGCCAATGGACTGTTGCAGTGGTGGCTGACATGAAGCCTGATTCTCTGCTATGACATGCAGACTAATTCTCTGCTGACATGAAGCCAGATTGTCTGTTACGGGACCTCTCTCCTCTGCCTGGGTGCTGGGCCTAAATTTATGACAATGGACTGTTGCAGTGGTGGCTGACGTGAAGCCTGATTCTCTGCTATGACATGCAGACTGATTCTCTGCTGACATGAAGCCAGATTGTCTGTTACGGGACCTCTCTGCTCTGCCTGTGTGCTAGGCCTAAATATATGCCAATGGACTGTTGCAGTGGTGGCTGACGTGAAGCCTGATTCTCTGCTATGACATGCAGACTGATTCTCTGCTGACATGAAGCCAGATCGTCTGTTACGGGACCTCTCTGCTCTGCCTGTGTGCTAGGCCTAAATATATGCCAATGGACTGTTGCAGTGGTGGGTGACGTGAAGCCTCATTCTCTGCTATGACATGCAGACTGATTCTCTGCTGACATGAAGCCAGATTCTCTGTTACGGGACCTCTCTCCTCTGCCTGTGTGTGTGCTGGGCCTAAATATATGCCAATGGACTGTTGCAGTGGTGGCTGACGTGAAGCCTCATTCTCTGCTATGACATGCAGACTGATTCTCTGCTGACATGAAGACAGATTCTCTGTTCCGGGACCTCCCTCCTCTGCCTGGGTGCTGGGCCTAAATATATGCCAATGGACTGTTGCAGTGGTGGCTGACGTGAAGCCTCATTCTCTGCTATGACATGCAGACTAATTCTCTGCTGACATGAAGACAGATTGTCTGTTACGGGACCTCTCTCCTCTGCCTGGGTGCTGGGCCTAAATTTATGACAATGGACTGTTGCAGTGGTGGCTGACGTGAAGCCTGATTCTCTGCTATGACATGCAGACTGATTCTCTGCTGACATGAAGCCAGATTGTCTGTTACGGGACCTCTCTGCTCTGCCTGTGTGCTAGGCCTAAATATATGCCAATGGACTGTTGCAGTGGTGGGTGACGTGAAGCCTCATTCTCTGCTATGACATGCAGACTGATTCTCTGCTGACATGAAGCCAGATTGTCTGTTACGGGACCTCTCTCCTCTGCCTGGGTGCTAGGCCTAAATATATGCCAATGGACTGTTGCAGTGGTGGGTGACGTGAAGCCTCATTCTCTGCTATGACATGCAGACTGATTCTCTGCTGACATGAAGCCAGATTGTCTGTTACGGGACCTCTCTCCTCTGCCTGGGTGCTGGGCCTAAATTTATGACAATGGACTGTTGCAGTGGTGGCTGACGTGAAGCCTGATTCTCTGCTATGACATGCAGACTGATTCTCTGCTGACATGAAGCCAGATCCTCTGTTACGGGACCTCTCTCCTCTGCCTGTGTGTGTGCTGGGCCTAAATATATGCCAATGGACTGTTGCAGTGGTGGCTGACGTGAAGCCTCATTCTCTGCTATGACATGCAGACTGATTCTCTGCTGACATGAAGCCAGATTCTCTGTTACGGGACCTCTCTCCTCTGCCTGTGTGTGTGCTGGGCCTAAATATATGCCAATGGACTGTTGCAGTGGTGGCTGACGTGAAGCCTCATTCTCTGCTATGACATGCAGACTGATTCTCTGCTGACATGAAGCCAGATTGTCTGTTACGGGACCTCTCTGCTCTGCCTGTGTGCTAGGCCTAAATATATGCCAATGGACTGTTGCAGTGGTGGGTGACGTGAAGCCTCATTCTCTGCTATGACATGCAGACTGATTCTCTGCTGACATGAAGCCAGATTGTCTGTTACGGGACCTCTCTGCTCTGCCTGTGTGCTAGGCCTAAATATATGCCAATGGACTGTTGCAGTGGTGGGTGACGTGAAGCCTCATTCTCTGCTATGACATGCAGACTGATTCTCTGCTGACATGAAGCCAGATTGTCTGTTACGGGACCTCTCTGCTCTGCCTGTGTGCTAGGCCTAAATATATGCCAATGGACTGTTGCAGTGGTGGGTGACGTGAAGCCTCATTCTCTGCTATGACATGCAGACTGATTCTCTGCTGACATGAAGCCAGATTGTCTGTTACGGGACCTCTCTGCTCTGCCTGTGTGCTAGGCCTAAATATATGCCAACGGACTGTTGCAGTGGTGGGTGACGTGAAGCCTCATTCTCTGCTATGACATGCAGACTGATTCTCTGCTGACATGAAGCCAGATTCTCTGTTACGGGACCTCTCTCCTCTGCCTGTGTGTGTGCTGGGCCTAAATATATGCCAATGGACTGTTGCAGTGGTGGCTGACGTGAAGCCTCATTCTCTGCTATGACATGCAGACTGATTCTCTGCTGACATGAAGCCAGATTGTCTGTTACGGGACCTCTCTCCTCTGCCTGGGTGCTGGGTAGTGTTGAGCGCGAATATTCGAAAAGCAAATTTTTTTCGCGAATATCGCAACTTCGCGATTTCGCGAATATTTCGAATATAGTGCTATATATTCGTAAAAACGAATATTCGTTTTTTGTTTTTCCCCCCCCCCCCACAAAATTACAGTACACATATAATTGATTGTTTCCCAAAGGTCCAACAGCTCAGATCTTACTCACATTGCCTAGAAAGTGATTGAGGCGCGAATCTTCTTAAGGCGATTTTATTAGCGCACATGCGAATATCGGCACGTCCCAGAACAGAGGCAAAGGGCTTTGCATTCATACATTAGTGAATTGAGTTGCGAATCTTCGTAAGGCGATTTTATTAGCGCACATGCGAATATCGGCACGTCCCAGAACAGAGGCAAAGGGCTTTGCATTCATACATTAGTGATTGAATTGAGCTGCGAATCTTCGTAAGGCGATTTTATTAACGCAAATGCAAATATCTACACTTGTCCCCAGAACAGAGAGGCAAAGGCCTGTGCATTCATATAGTATAGCACCATATTCGCGAATACGTAGAACTTCGTAAAATTCGATTTACGAATATTCGTATTTTTTATTTTACTTTCCACCTTACAGATTACATTGATCTGTACTCTGTCAACTACTGTCATCACCCCCCACTGTATCTCGATTGATTCCCAAAAGTCTCACATTCCCTAGAAAGTGATTGAGGTGCGAATCTTCGTAAGGCGATTTTATTAGCGCACATGCGAATATCTACACTTGTCCCAGAACAGAGGCAAAGGGCATTGCATTCATACATTAGTGATTGAATTGAGTTGCGAATCTTCGTAAGGCGATTTCATTAGCGCACATGTGAATTTTGCATAGCATATGTATTATGCGATGCGAAAATTCGAATTATCGCATATGCGAAATAATAACGAATTTGAATAATCGCGAATATTTTACGAATATTCTTTCGAATATTCACAAAATTTCGCGAATTCGAATATGGGACATGCCGCTCAACACTAGTGCTGGGCCTAAATTTATGACAATGGACTGTTGCAGTGGTGGCTGACGTGAAGCCTCATTCTCTGCTATGACATGCAGACTGATTCTCTGCTGACATGAAGCCAGATTCTCTGTTACGGGACCTCTCTCCTCTGCCTGTGTGTGTGCTGGGCCTAAATATATGCCAATGGACTGTTGCAGTGGTGGCTGACGTGAAGCCTCATTCTCTGCTATGACATGCAGACTAATTCTCTGCTGACATGAAGACAGATTCTCTGTTACGGGACCTCTCTCCTCTGCCTGGGTGCCGGGGCCTAAATATCTGAGAATGGACTGTTCCAGTGGTGGGTGACGGGAAGCCAGATTCTCTGCTATGGAACCTCTCTCCAATTGATTTTGGTTAATTTTTATTTATTTAATTTTTATTTTAATTCATTTCCCTATCCACATTTGTTTGCAGGGGATTTACCTACATGTTGCTGCCTTTTGCAACCCTCTAGCTCTTTCCTGGGCTGTTTTACAGCCTTTTTAGTGCCGAAAAGTTCGGGTCCCCATTGACTTCAATGGGGTTCGGGTTCGGGACGAAGTTCGGATCGGGTTCGGATCCCGAACCCGAACATTTCCGGGATGTTCGGCCGAACTTCTCGAACCCGAACATCCAGGTGTTCGCTCAACTCTACTGGTGACGCTTAGGCAGCTTTATATCTACTCCCCTATTCTGTTGGCCGGACCATTGTACAAAACAAGCACTTTACCCTTTATGTCATCGCTATCTCTTCATCAGGGGCGTAACTACCATAGTGGCAGACTATGTGACTGCTATGGGGCCCAGGACAAGAGGGGACACAGTCTTAGTTGGGATTATCTCCTCTTCTACTGGAGGTGACAACTTGGTCAGGACTCTACCCTTTAAAGCAGGGGTGTACAACCTTTTCTGGTTGGGGGCTGCATTGTCAGACTGAAGTAATCCCAAGGGATGAAAATAAAAGGTAAAGGGGTATTATCAACTGAAATCCTGTATTTATGGTGTATTGTACTGACAGTATATACTATAAATGTCTGGATTCCCATCTAATGGGAGAATACATGAAACATGCATGGGTGCAGCCACCAGACATAGACATACATGTCTGTCACCAGATGATTGGGAAGCAGAAGCCCTTCTGTCCTGTGGGGGCCTGGTTTGATCCTTGCTATGGGGCCCTTACTTCTCTATGTACGCCACTGCTCTTCATAGATTGTAAGCTCTTCTGAGCAGGTCCCTCACTTCTCTTACTTTAATTGTTGACTTGTTTGTACAGGAACCCGCTGAGTGTAAAGCGCTGCAGAATATGTTGAGGCTAGAAAAATAAATAATAATAATAATAACAATAATAATAATAATAATTATTATTATTATTCTCTCCTTAAAGTTACTAATGTATTGTTATTATACATATTGCTTCCTTTACCGGCTAAATTCATTTTCCGTCACATTATATCCTGCTTATTTCCATGGTTACGACCACCCTGCAGTCTATCAAAGGTGGTCGTGCTTGCACATTATAGAACAAAGCAATAGCCTAATTTGCTTGAAAAAGACCGGGAACGGTCGAAACGTCGCATTTCCTTGCTGCTTTATGGAATAAATCCATTTTTTTCACGATTATCTGACGAGTGCTGCGGATTTCTTTACATTGCTATTTGACTGTGGATCAACGGCCAGGATCCCGATCTGCTGGCACCAACATTACCGTGACTAAGGTAAAATATATGGACTTTCCAAATTGGTTGTTTTTTGGACATAGGAGTGCTGCCGGACCTATCTATATTGGAAAAATGAATCCAGCCACCAAATGAAGCAATATGGAAAATAACAATACAATAGTAAGTGCCTTGTAGTTACTTTCTCTACATAATAAATGCCATTTGCTGAAGTGACACGACCCCTTTAAGTCTTCAGTGGACTTACCTGTAAGAATCTAAGCTGTTTGCTGCCACCACTGTATGGGTCTCCTGTTCAGGTAAAAATGAGGCCTGTATAAAGACAGTAACTGACAGGGGACACAACTGTAGATACCGCCCTGGACGCTCATCCCCATGCTACTCACCGATCTGCTGCTGAGCAAATGTTACAGACAGAAACATGAGGCTCTTAGAACACACTTTGATCATGTATAAGCCGACTTGTCAGCCTCAAAGCGGCCTCCATTCAGGAACTAACACATGTGGAATCTATTCCCAAGTATGATTCAAAGGAGGTCACTGGCAAGACTAGTCACATGACCATCCATCAGCCGCCATTTTGGGAGTGCAGGATCAGGAAGCAGGTTTGTGGACCTACTAATAAAAATAAATTAACCAAGTGTAACCACTGAACATTGGAGCCAAAGCTGTAATAATGTATATTAGTGGCCTCATGTATGTGCTCTCCCCTGTATGTGTGCAGCTGGTGAAAGATGGACGTCAAGCCCTTAGATTTTTTTTCTAGGTCTATCTCGAATGGTTAGCACAGCTGAATATAATGATAGCTTTCACTTAGCGATACCTTAACATCATTCACCTTCTGGGGTATCATGAGCACAACTATATCATACCATGTGCAGTGGCCCACAGGGGAGGTAAGGGTATACTTTACTGCAGCAGCTCAGTAGATGGGTCACACAGGCACTGAATACATTACACAGCTGCCATATACAGTTCCCCGAGCTGTGTATCCAGGGCAGTGGGCTCCAAAGAAGTCCCCTTTAACGTCTCCTCAGTCTTTCCAAATTAACCAAGGGGTGAAACATGTCTCACTATATTGGTATCACTATAGTAGGCTTTGCAGAATGCTGTCTGTCAGCAGATGGCCAGCCTGTTCCTTTAGTAGGATGGGGAACATGAAGCTGATTACTCCCACCAACATACATTGAAGTCCAAAACAGGCAGGAATGGGTTATCTTTAGGGATGAGCGAACTCGAACTGTATAGTTCGGGTTCGTACCGAATTTTGGGGTGTCCGTGACACGGACCCGAACCCGGACATTTTCGTAAAAGTCCGGGTTCGGGTTCGGTGTTCGTCGCTTTCTTCGCGCTTTTGTGACGCTTTCTTGGCGCTTTTTGAAAGGCTGCAAAGCAGCCAATCAACAAGCGTCATACTACTTGCCCCAAGAGGCCATCACAGCCATGCCTACTATTGGCATGGATGTGATTGGCCAGAGCACCATGTGACCCAGCCTCTATTTAAGCTGGAGTCACATAGCGCCGCCCGTCACTCTGCTCTGATTAGCGTAGGGAGAGGTTGCGGCTGCGACAGTAGGGCGAGATTAGGCAGATTAACTCCTCCAAAGGACTTGATTAACTGATCGATCTGCAGCTGTGGATCATTGAGCTGCTGATCCTCAATTGCTCACTGTTTTTAGGCTGCACAGACCGTTTGTCAGTCTCATTTTCTGGGGTGATCGGCGGCCATTTTGTGTCTTGTGGTGCGCCAGCACAAGCTGCGACCAAGTGCATTTAACCCTCAATGGTGTGGTTGTTTTTTGGCTAAAGCCTACATCAGGGTGAAGCTGTCACACCAAGTGCATTTAACCAGCAATAGTCTGTTCATTTTTTGGCCATATACAAAATCAGGGGCAAGCTGCGCCTGTCACCAAGTGCATTTAACCCTCAATGGTGTGGTTGTTTTTTGGCTAAAGCCTACATAAGGGTGAAGCTGTGACACCAAGTGCATTTAACCAGCAATAGTCTGTTCATTTTTTGGCCATATACAAAATCAGGGGCAAGCTGCGCCTGTCACCAAGTGCATTTAACCCTCAATGGTGTGGTTGTTTTTTGGCTAAAGCCTACATCAGGGTGAAGCTGTCACACCAAGTGCATTTAACCAGCAATAGTCTGTTCATTTTTTGGCCATATACAAAATCAGGGGCAAGCTGCGCCTGTCACCAAGTGCATTTAACCCTCAATGGTGTGGTTGTTTTTTGGCTAAAGCCTACATCAGGGTGAAGCTGTCACACCAAGTGCATTTAACCAGCAATAGTCTGTTTATTTTTTGGCCATATCCCAGTCTAATTCTGTCACTAAATCCATACCGGTCACCCAGCGCCTAAATACTAGGCCTCAAATTTATATCCAGCTAAATCTGTCCCTAGTGCTGTAGCTGGGCGAGTTATTTAGTGTCCGTTCAAGCACATTTCTTGTTCTGGGTTGAAATACAATTCCCAATTTAGCAATTTCATAATTTAGTGGTTCCTGCTATATCAGAGCTATTTGAAATCTATCCCAAAAAGGGTATATAATATTGAAGGTGCACATTGGGTCATTCAGAATAACTTCACACACACCCGCTACTGTGTATTTCCAAGTCTAATTCTGTCACTAAACCCATACCTGTCACCCAGCGCCTAAATACTAGGCCTCAAATTTAAATCCCTCTAAATCTCTCGTTACCGCTGTCCTGTTGTTGCTGGGCAAGATATTTAGTGTCCGTCAAAGCACATTTTTTGTTCTGGGTTGAAGTACAATTCCCAATTTAGCAATTTCATAATTTAGTGGTTTCTGCTATATCAGAGCTATTTGAAATCTATCCCTAAAAGGGTATATAATATTGAAGGTGCACATAGGGTCATTCAGAATAACTTCACACACACGCTTCTGTGCATTTCCAAGTCTAATTCTGTCACTAAATCCATACCGGTGACCCAGCGCCTAAATACTAGGCCTCAAATTTATATCCCGCTAAATCTCTCGTTACCGCTGTACTGTTGTTGCTGGGCAAGATATTTAGTGTCCGTCAAAGCACATTTTTTGTTCTGGGTTGAAGTACAATTCCCAATTTAGCAATTTCATAATTTAGTGGTTCCTGCTATATCAGAGCTATTTGAAATCTATCCCAAAAAGGGTATATAATATTGAAGGTGCACATTGGGTCATTCAGAATAACTTCACACACACCCGCTACTGTGTATTTCCAAGTCTAATTCTGTCACTAAACCCATACCTGTCACCCAGCGCCTAAATACTAGGCCTCAAATTTAAATCCCTCTAAATCTCTCGTTACCGCTGTCCTGTTGTAGCTGGGAAAGTTATTTAGTGCCCGTCAAAGCACATTTTTTGTTCTGGGTTGAAGTACAATTCCCAATTTAGCAATTTCATAATTTAGTGGTTCCTGCTATATCAGAGCTATTTGAAATCTATCCCAAAAAGGGTATATAATATTCAAGGTGCACATTGGGTCATTCAGAATAACTTCACACACACGCTTCTGTGCATTTCCAAGTCTAATTCTGTCACTAAATCCATACCGGTCACCCAGCGCCTAAATACTAGGCCTCAAATTTATATCCCGCTGAATTTGAATACAATACATTGGGCCAAATAATATATTTGTTGTTGTGGTGAACCATAACAATGAGAAAAACATCTAGTAAGGGACGCGGACGTGGACATGGTCGTGGTGGTGTTAGTGGACCCTCTGGTGCTGGGAGAGGACGTGGCCGTTCTGCCACATCCACACGTCCTAGTGTACCAACTACCTCAGGTCCCAGTAGCCGCCAGAATTTACAGCGATATATGGTGGGGCCCAATGCCGTTCTAAGGATGGTAAGGCCTGAGCAGGTACAGGCATTAGTCAATTGGGTGGCCGACAGTGGATCCAGCACGTTCACATTATCTCCCACCCAGTCTTCTGCAGAAAGCGCACAGATGGCGCCTGAAAACCAACCCCATCAGTCTGTCACATCACCCCCATGCATACCAGGGAAACTGTCTCAGCCTCAAGTTATGCAGCAGTCTCTTATGCTGTTTGAAGACTCCGCTGGCAGGGTTTCCCAAGGGCATCCACCTAGCCCTTCCCCAGCGGTGAAAGACATAGAATGCACTGACGCACAACCACTTATGTTTCCTGATGATGAGGACATGGGAATACCACCTCAGCATGTCTCTGATGATGACGAAACACAGGTGCCAACTGCTGCGTCTTTCTGCAGTGTGCAGACTGAACAGGAGGTCAGGGATCAAGACTGGGTGGAAGACGATGCAGGGGACGATGAGGTCCTAGACCCCACATGGAATGAAGGTCGTGCCACTGACTTTCACAGTTCGGAGGAAGAGGCAGTGGTGAGACCGAGCCAACAGCGTAGCAAAAGAGGGAGCAGTGGGCAAAAGCAGAACACCCGCCGCCAAGAGACTCCGCCTGCTACTGACCGCCGCCATCTGGGACCGAGCACCCCAAAGGCAGCTTCAAGGAGTTCCCTGGCATGGCACTTCTTCAAACAATGTGCTGACGACAAGACCCGAGTGGTTTGCACGCTGTGCCATCAGAGCCTGAAGCGAGGCATTAACGTTCTGAACCTGAGCACAACCTGCATGACCAGGCACCTGCATGCAAAGCATGAACTGCAGTGGAGTAAACACCTTAAAACCAAGGAAGTCACTCAGGCTCCCCCTGCTACCTCTTCTGCTGCTGCCGCCTCGGCCTATTCTGCTGCTGCCGTCTCGGCCTCTTCCTCCGCCTCTGGAGGAACGTTGGCACCTGCCGCCCAGCAAACAGGGGATGTACCACCAACACCACCACCACCACCTCCGTCACCAAGCGTCTCAACCATGTCACACGCCAGCGTTCAGCTCTCCATCTCACAAACATTTGAGAGAAAGCGTAAATTCCCACCTAGCCACCCTCGATCCCTGGCCCTGAATGCCAGCATTTCTAAACTACTGGCCTATGAAATGCTGTCATTCAGGCTGGTGGACACAGACAGCTTCAAACAGCTCATGTCGCTTGCTGTCCCACAGTATGTTGTTCCCAGCCGGCACTACTTCTCCAAGAGAGCCGTGCCTTCCCTGCACAACCAAGTATCCGATAAAATCAAGTGTGCACTGCGCAACGCCATCTGTGGCAAGGTCCACCTAACCACAGATACGTGGACCAGTAAGCACGGCCAGGGACGCTATATCTCCCTAACTGCACACTGGGTAAATGTAGTGGCAGCTGGGCCCCAGGCGGAGAGCTGTTTGGCGCACGTCCTTCCGCCGCCAAGGATCGCAGGGCAACATTCTTTGCCTCCTGTTGCCACCTCCTCCTTCTCGGCTTCCTCCTCCTCTTCTTCCACCTGCTCATCCAGTCAGCCACACACCTTCACCACCAACTTCAGCACAGCCCGGGGTAAACGTCAGCAGGCCATTCTGAAACTCATATGTTTGGGGGACAGGCCCCACACCGCACAGGAGTTGTGGCGGGGTATAGAACAACAGACCGACGAGTGGTTGCTGCCGGTGAGCCTCAAGCCCGGCCTGGTGGTGTGTGATAATGGGCGAAATCTCGTTGCAGCTCTGGGACTAGCCAATTTGACGCACATCCCTTGCTTGGCGCATGTGCTGAATTTGGTGGTGCAGAAGTTCATTCACAACTACCCCGACATGTCAGAGCTGCTGCATAAAGTGCGGGCCGTCTGTTCGCGCTTCCGGCGTTCACATCCTGCTGCTGCTCGCCTGTCTGCGCTACAGCGTAACTTCGGCCTTCCCGCTCACCGCCTCATATGCGACGTGCCCACCAGGTGGAACTCCACCTTGCACATGCTGGACAGACTGTGCGAGCAGCAGCAGGCCATAGTGGAGTTTCAGCTGCAGCACGCACGGGTCAGTCGCACTACAGAACAGCACCACTTCACCACCAATGACTGGGCCTCCATGCGAGACCTGTGTGCCCTGTTGCGCTGTTTCGAGTACTCCACCAACATGGCCAGTGGCGATGACACCGTTATCAGCGTTACAATACCACTTCTATGTCTCCTTGAGAAAACACTTAGGGCGATGATGGAAGAGGAGGTGGCCCAGGAGGAGGAGGAGGAGGAGGAGGAAGAGGGGTCATTTTTAGCACTTTCAGGCCAGTCTCTTCGAAGTGACTCAGAGGGAGGTTTTTGGCAACAGCAGAGGCCAGGTACAAATGTGGCCAGCCAGGGCCCACTACTGGAGGACGAGGAGGACGAGGATGAGGAGGAGGTGGAGGAGGATGAGGATGAAGCATGGTCACAGCGGGGTGGCACCCAACGCAGCTCGGGTCCATCACTGGTGCGTGGCTGGGGGGAAAGGCAGGACGATGACGATACGCCTCCCACAGAGGACAGCTTGTCCTTATCCCTGGGCAGCCTGGCACACATGAGCGACTACATGCTGCAGTGCCTGCGCAACGACAGCAGAGTTGCCCACATTTTAACCTGTGCGGACTACTGGGTTGCCACCCTGCTGGATCCACGCTACAAAGACAATGTGCCCACCTTACTTCCTGCACTGGAGCGTGATAGGAAGATGCGCGAGTACAAGCGCACGTTGGTAGACGCGCTACTGAGAGCATTCCCAAATGTCACAGGGGAACAAGTGGAAGCCCAAGGCCAAGGCAGAGGAGGAGCAAGAGGTCGCCAAGGCAGCTGTGTCACGGCCAGCTCCTCTGAGGGCAGGGTTAGCATGGCAGAGATGTGGAAAACTTTTGTCAACACGCCACAGCTAACTGCACCACCACCTGATACGCAACGTGTTAGCAGGAGGCAACATTTCACTAACATGGTGGAACAGTACGTGTGCACACCCCTCCACGTACTGACTGATGGTTCGGCCCCATTCAACTTCTGGGTCTCTAAATTGTCCACGTGGCCAGAGCTAGCCTTTTATGCCTTGGAGGTGCTGGCCTGCCCGGCAGCCAGCGTTTTGTCTGAACGTGTATTCAGCACGGCAGGGGGCGTCATTACAGACAAACGCAGCCGCCTGTCTACAGCCAATGTGGACAAGCTGACGTTCATAAAAATGAACCAGGCATGGATCCCACAGGACCTGTCCGTCCCTTGTCCAGATTAGACATTAACTACCTCCCCATAACCATATATTATTGGACTCCAGGGCACTTCCTCATTCAATCCTATTTTTATTTTCATTTTACCATTATATTGCGATGCTACCCAAAGTTGAATGAACCTCTCCTCTGCCTGTGTGCTAGGCCTAAATATATGCCAATGGACTGTTGCAGTGGTGGCTGACATGAAGCCTGATTCTCTGCTATGACATGCAGACTGATTCTCTGCTGACATGAAGCCAGATCCTCTGTTACGGGACCTCTCTCCTCTGCCTGTGTGTGTGCTGGGCCTAAATATATGCCAATGGACTGTTGCAGTGGTGGCTGACGTGAAGCCTCATTCTCTGCTATGACATGCAGACTGATTCTCTGCTGACATGAAGCCAGATTCTCTGTTACGGGACCTCTCTCCTCTGCCTGTGTGTGTGCTGGGCCTAAATATATGCCAATGGACTGTTGCAGTGGTGGCTGACGTGAAGCCTCATTCTCTGCTATGACATGCAGACTAATTCTCTGCTGACATGAAGACAGATTCTCTGTTACGGGACCTCCCTCCTCTGCCTGGGTGCTGGGCCTAAATATATGCCAATGGACTGTTGCAGTGGTGGCTGACGTGAAGCCTCATTCTCTGCTATGACATGCAGACTGATTCTCTGCTGACATGAAGCCAGATCCTCTGTTACGGGACCTCTCTCCTCTGCCTGTGTGTGTGCTGGGCCTAAATATATGCCAATGGACTGTTGCAGTGGTGGCTGACGTGAAGCCTCATTCTCTGCTATGACATGAAGACTGATTCTCTGCTGACATGAAGCCAGATTGTCTGTTACGGGACCTCTCTCCTCTGCCTGGGTGCTGGGTAGTGTTGAGCGCGAATATTCGAAAAGCAAATTTTTTTCGCGAATATCGCAACTTCGCGATTTCGCGAATATTTCGAATATAGTGCTATATATTCGTAAAAACGAATATTCGTTTTTTGTTTTTCCCCCCCCCCCCCACAAAATTACAGTACACATATAATTGATTGTTTCCCAAAGGTCCAACAGCTCAGATCTTACTCACATTGCCTAGAAAGTGATTGAGGCGCGAATCTTCGTAAGGCGATTTTATTAGCGCACATGCGAATATCGGCACGTCCAAGAACAGAGGCAAAGGGCTTTGCATTCATACATTAGTGAATTGAGTTGCGAATCTTCGTAAGGCGATTTTATTAGCGCACATGCGAATATCTACACTTGTCCCAGAACAGAGGCAAAGGGCTTTGCATTCATACATTAGTGATTGAATTGAGCTGCGAATCTTCGTAAGGCGATTTTATTAACGCAAATGCAAATATCTACACTTGTCCCCAGAACAGAGAGGCAAAGGCCTGTGCATTCATATAGTATAGCACCATATTCGCGAATACGTAGAACTTCGTAAAATTCGATTAACGAAAATTCGTATTTTTTATTTTACTTTCCACCTTACAGATTACATTGATCTGTACTCTGTCAACTACTGTCATCACCCCCCACTGTATCTCGATTGATTCCCAAAAGTCTCACATTCCCTAGAAAGTGATTGAGGTGCGAATCTTCGTAAGGCGATTTTATTAGCGCACATGCGAATATCGGCACGTCCCAGAACAGAGGCAAAGGGCTTTGCATTCATACATTAGTGAATTGAGTTGCGAATCTTCGTAAGGCGATTTTATTAGCGCACATGCGAATATCTACACTTGTCCCAGAACAGAGGCAAAGGGCTTTGCATTCATACATTAGTGATTGAATTGAGCTGCGAATCTTCGTAAGGCGATTTTATTAACGCAAATGCAAATATCTACACTTGTCCCCAGAACAGAGAGGCAAAGGCCTGTGCATTCATATAGTATAGCACCATATTCGCGAATACGTAGAACTTCGTAAAATTCGATTAACGAAAATTCGTATTTTTTATTTTACTTTCCACCTTACAGATTACATTGATCTGTACTCTGTCAACTACTGTCATCACCCCCCACTGTATCTCGATTGATTCCCAAAAGTCTCACATTCCCTAGAAAGTGATTGAGGTGCGAATCTTCGTAAGGCGATTTTATTAGCGCACATGCGAATATCTACACTTGTCCCAGAACAGAGGCAAAGGGCATTGCATTCATACATTAGTGATTGAATTGAGTTGCGAATCTTCGTAAGGCGATTTCATTAGCGCACATGTGAATTTTGCATAAAATATATGTATAATGCGATGCGAAAATTCGAATTATCGCATATGCGAAATAATAACGAATTTGAATAATCGCGAATATTTTACGAATATTCTTTCGAATATTCACAAAATTTCGCGAATTCGAATATGGGACATGCCGCTCAACACTAGTGCTGGGCCTAAATTTATGACAATGGACTGTTGCAGTGGTGGGTGACGTGAAGCCTGATTCTCTGCTATGACATGCAGACTGATTCTCTGCTGACATGAAGCCAGATTGTCTGTTACGGGACCTCTCTCCTCTGCCTGTGTGTGTGCTGGGCCTAAATATATGCCAATGGACTGTTGCAGTGGTGGCTGACGTGAAGCCTCATTCTCTGCTATGACATGCAGACTAATTCTCTGCTGACATGAAGCCAGATTGTCTGTTACGGGACCTCTCTCCTCTGCCTGGGTGCCGGGGCCTAAATATCTGAGAATGGACTGTTCCAGTGGTGGGTGACGGGAAGCCAGATTCTCTGCTATGGAACCTCTCTCCAATTGATTTTGGTTAATTTTTATTTATTTAATTTTTATTTTAATTCATTTCCCTATCCACATTTGTTTGCAGGGGATTTACCTACATGTTGCTGCCTTTTGCAGCCCTCTAGCTCTTTCCTGGGCTGTTTTACAGCCTTTTTAGTGCCGAAAAGTTCGGGTCCCCATTGACTTCAATGGGGTTCGGGTTCGGGACGAAGTTCGGATCGGGTTCGGATCCCGAACCCGAACATTTCCGGGATGTTCGGCCGAACTTCTCGAACCCGAACATCCAGGTGTTCGCTCAACTCTAGTTATCTTCACTGACTGACAGATGCTCTGCACTTTCTCCTTTCTGAATGCTCGGTTTTCTGTAGAATCTCTTTCCCTCAAGGCCTGGCACTTATACCGTCACTTAGCTGCTTTTCAATTCTCAGGGCTTTACACTACCCTGACCTGATACATCGTCCTGTCCTAGAGGAAGGGGTGGTGCCAGCCCAGCCTAGGAACAGTAACCAGAAACTTCTTGCTCTCTCTATAATCAGTTCATGGGACATATAATGCACAGAGTACAGTACACAAAATCCTGCAGTGGGACACTGCACATGTATTACATAGACCTTTCATACATGATATCTGTTTCCTCTAGATGCCACAATCTCGCTGCAATGAGAGATGTCCCCCCGGGTCCAGGAAAGCTCCTAATGGAGGATATCACTCCTGCTGTTATAACTGTGTCCCCTGTTCTGAGGGAGAAATGTCCAATATAACCGGTGAGAAGAAACAAGGCACTGACCATTTCCTCATGTCCTTCCAGTTCTAAGTTCTAAGAACATTGTCCAGCCTGTATCAGGAGCAAATGTCCTCAGTGTATGGACACAAATCAGATTTGGGTAGACCTAGATCACATGTGCACAGGGCTGATAGATCTGTTTATGGCTCCAAATGGAAAAAGAACTCAACCGTAGATAACGCAGGATTGTAGTTAAAGGTTTGGGGGTCATGTGCTCTGATCCTGGGGAACTTCATGAAAAAAACTGTTCTTCACTAGTGTTGGGCGCGAATATTCAAATCGTGAACATTAATAACGATTATCGGCACTTCGAGAATTTGCGAATATTTAGAATATAGTGATATATATTCGTAATTTCGAATATTCTAGATTTTTGGTCATCAGTAACCGCCCTTCTTGCTTGTGGGCCAATGAGAAGGCTGCAATGTCTCTGTCAGAGCTTAGCAACAACCCCAGCAACCAATAGGAAAGTCGCCTCCCCCTTACTATATAAGAACCTCCCCAGCAGCCATTGTGTGCAGTATTTTGCAGATCTGAGAGAGAGCGGTGACATTGCTGAGCTCTGAGCTTCCCTGGGTCATTACATTAGATAGTTAGTTGGAGATTGTGTAGGTTAGATAGTGATATAGTGGAGCTGTCCACACACACATGCTACATACATAGCGCTGTGATGTCACAAGCTCACAACAATACTTAGTGCACCAATCACTAATATGTAGTCGAACCTCTTAAAATGTGAAGTTGCACAAATTGTGCCGAAATATTTGCATCATTAGTGCTGATTTTGCAATCGTGAATATATTGGAGCCCTCTATCTGCATATAAAGCTATTGTAATCTTCTGCCGTGCCGACCATATTCTCCAGTCTCAGGAAACTTCTAGCAGCTTGAAAAATGTAGCTATAGTGACCCAAGCCGGCATTGCGCCCGCATTACGCACATTTTACATTGCTTATTATCACAATTAGAGTTGAGCGAACACCTGGATGTTCGGGTTCGAGAAGTTCGGCCGAACTTCCCTAAAATGTTCGGGTTCGGGATCCGAACCCGATCCGAACTTCGTCCCGAACCCGAACCCCATTGAAGTCAATGGGGACCCGAACTTTTCGGCACTAAAAAGGCTGTAAAACAGCCCAGGAAAGGGCTAGAGGACTGCAAAAGGCAGCAACATGTAGGTAAATCCCCTGCAAACAAATGTGGATAGGGAAATGAATAAAAATAAAAATTTAATAAATAAAAATGAACCAAAATCTATTGGAGAGAGGTCCCATAGCAGAGAATCTGGCTTCCCGTCACCCACCACTGGAACAGTCCATTCTCAGATATTTAGGCCCCGGAACCCAGGCAGAGGAGAGAAGTCCCGTAACAGAGAATCTGTCTTCATGTCAGCAGAGAATTAGTCAGTCAGGCCGGACTGGAGCGCAGCGATGGGGGAGGACGCGCATGAGGAGGCCTGGCGTGTGAAGGACAGGTGAGGAAGGGGTTAGTTGGTGGTGGGGGCGGGTTAGGAGCGGAGGCGCGAGTTGCCAGGGTGGCGGGGGGGCGTGGCCTGAGCGGAGCTGGAGGAAGGAGGCGAAAGTCGGGGCAGTGCGGCCAGGGGAACGAAACGCCCACCCACCCGACCCTGTTGGATGTAGGAGTAGGGGAGTGGTGGTGTGTTATGTGTCGCGGCAGTCGGGGAGGCGGGGGAGGTCCTTGAAGTGGAGGAATATGGTGGTATCTGAGGATGGGAGGGCCCCGCGGGAGGGGCTGGACTCTCAGTGAGGAGCTGGTAGGAACTAGTTACGCGTCCATCAGTTGCTGCCTCCGAGCTGGGTTCAACGGCTGGGGGCAAGATGGAGACGCAGGTGTTCCAGCGTGTATGGAGTTATTGGGGCTTCTAGGACCTCCCTCGTCATTGGTTAATTTATTGTTGTTATATATTTTGTATTTATTTAATAAACGGCTGCTGTGGCCGATAAAATCCAAGCAGTGGTGTGGCGTGTTTATTTCCTGGTGAGGGGTTGGGGGGTAAGATGTTGGTTGAGTTAAGGGGACTGAACATATAGCCAGTGCCCTCTTCATGCATGTCATAGCAGAGAATGAGGCTTCACGTCAGCCACCACTGCAACAGTCCATTGGCATATATTTAGGCCCAGCACCCAGGCAGAGGAGAGAGGTCCCGTAACAGACAATCTGGCTTCATGTCAGCAGAGAATCAGTCTGCATGTCATAGCAGAGAATCAGGCTTCACGTCAGCCACCACTGCAACAGTCCATTGTCATAAATTTAGGCCCAGCACTAGTGTTGAGCGGCATGTCCCATATTCGAATTCGCGAAATTTTGTGAATATTCGAAAGAATATTCGTAAAATATTCGCGATTATTCAAATTCGTTATTATTTCGCATATGCGATAATTCGAATTTTCGCATCGCATAATACATATGCTATGCAAAATTCACATGTGCGCTAATGAAATCGCCTTACGAAGATTCACAACTCAATTCAATCACTAATGTATGAATGCAATGCCCTTTGCCTCTGTTCTGGGACAAGTGTAGATATTCGCATGTGCGCTAATAAAATCGCCTTACGAAGATTCGCACCTCAATCACTTTCTAGGGAATGTGAGACTTTTGGGAATCAATCGAGATACAGTGGGGGGTGATGACAGTAGTTGACAGAGTACAGATCAATGTAATCTGTAAGGTGGAAAGTAAAATAAAAAATACGAATATTCGTAAATCGAATTTTACGAAGTTCTACGTATTCGCGAATATGGTGCTATACTATATGAATGCACAGGCCTTTGCCTCTCTGTTCTGGGGACAAGTGTAGATATTTGCATTTGCGTTAATAAAATCGCCTTACGAAGATTCGCAGCTCAATTCAATCACTAATGTATGAATGCAAAGCCCTTTGCCTCTGTTCTGGGACGTGCCGATATTCGCATGTGCGCTAATAAAATCGCCTTACGAAGATTCGCAACTCAATTCACTAATGTATAAATGCAAAGCCCTTTGCCTCTGTTCTGGGACGTGCCGATATTCGCATGTGCGCTAATAAAATCGCCTTACGAAGATTCGCGCCTCAATCACTTTCTAGGCAATGTGAGTAAGATCTGAGCTGTTGGACCTTTGGGAAACAATCAATTATATGTGTACTGTAATTTTGTGGGGGGGGGGGGGGGGAAACAAAAAACGAATATTCGTTTTTACGAATATATAGCACTATATTCGAAATATTCGCGAAATCGCGAAGTTGCGATATTCGCGAAAAAAATTTGCTTTTCGAATATTCGCGCTCAACACTACCCAGCACCCAGGCAGAGGAGAGAGGTCCCGTAACAGACAATCTGGCTTCATGTCAGCAGAGAATCAGTCTGCATGTCATAGCAGAGAATGAGGCTTCACGTCAGCCACCACTGCAACAGTCCATTGGCATATATTTAGGCCCAGCACACACACAGGCAGAGGAGAGAGGTCCAGTAACAGAGAATCTGGCTTCATGTCAGCAGAGAATCAGTCTGCATGTCATAGCAGAGAATGAGGCTTCACGTCACCCACCACTGCAACAGTCCATTGGCATATATTTAGGCCTAGCACACAGGCAGAGGAGAGAGGTCCCGTAACAGAGGATCTGGCTTCATGTCAGCAGAGAATCAGTCTGCATGTCATAGCAGAGAATCAGGCTTCACGTCACCCAACATTGGAACAGTCCATTGGCATATATTTAGGCCCCGGCACCCAGACAGAGGAGAGGTTCATTCAACTTTGGGTAGCCTCGCAATATAATGGTAAAATGAAAATAAAAATAGGATTGAATGAGGAAGTGCCCTGGAGTCCAATAATATATGGTTAAGGGGAGGTAGTTAATGTCTAATCTGGACAAGGGACGGACAGATCCTGTGGGATCCATGCCTGGTTCATTTTTATGAACGTCAGCTTGTCCACATTGGCTGTAGACAGGCGGCTGCGTTTGTCTGTAATGACGCCCCCTGCCGTGCTGAATACACGTTCAGACAAAACGCTGGCCGCCGGGCAGGCCAGCACCTCCAAGGCATAAAAGGCTAGCTCTGGCCACGTGGACAATTTAGAGACCCAGAAGTTGAATGGGGCCGAACCATCAGTCAGTACGTGGAGGGGTGTGCACATGTACTGTTCCACCATGTTAGTGAAATGTTGCCTCCTGCTAACACGTTGCGTATCAGGTGGTGGTGCAGTTAGCTGTGGCGTGTTGACAAAAGTTTTCCACATCTCTGCCATGCTAACCCTGCCCTCAGAGGAGCTGGCCGTGACACAGCTGCCTTGGCGACCTCTTGCTCCTCCTCTGCCTTGGCCTTGGGCTTCCACTTGTTCCCCTGTGACATTTGGGAATGCTCTCAGTAGCGCGTCTACCAACGTGCGCTTGTACTCGCGCATCTTCCTATCACGCTCCAGTGCAGGAAGTAAGGTGGGCACATTGTCTTTGTAGCGTGGATCCAGCAGGGTGGCAACCCAGTAGTCCGCACAGGTTAAAATGTGGGCAACTCTGCTGTCGTTGCGCAGGCACTGCAGCATGTAGTCGCTCATGTGTGCCAGGCTGCCCAGGGGTAAGGACAAGCTGTCCTCTGTGGGAGGCGTATCATCATCGTCCTGCCTTTCCCCCCAGCCACGCACCAGTGATGGACCCGAGCTGCGTTGGGTGCCACCCCGCTGTGACCATGCTTCATCCTCATCCTCCTCCACCTCCTCCTCATCCTCGTCCTCCTCGTCCTCCAGTAGTGGGCCCTGGCTGGCCACATTTGTACCTGGCCTCTGCTGTTGCCAAAAACCTCCCTCTGAGTCACTTCGAAGAGACTGGCCTGAAAGTGCTAAAAATAACCCCTCTTCCTCCTCCTCCTCCTCCTCCTCCTCCTGGGCCACCTCCTCTTCCATCATCGCCCTAAGTGTTTTCTCAAGGAGACATAGAAGTGGTATTGTAACGCTGATAACGGTGTCATCGCCACTGGCCATGTTGGTGGAGTACTCGAAACAGCGCAACAGGGCACACAGGTCTCGCATGGAGGCCCAGTCATTGGTGGTGAAGTGGTGCTGTTCTGTAGTGCGACTGACCCGTGCGTGCTGCAGCTGAAACTCCACTATGGCCTGCTGCTGCTCGCACAGTCTGTCCAGCATGTGCAAGGTGGAGTTCCATCTGGTGGGCACGTCGCATATGAGGCGGTGAGCGGGAAGGCCGAAGTTACGCTGTAGCGCAGACAGGCGAGCAGCAGCAGGATGTGAACGCCGGAAGCGCGAACAGACGGCCCGCACTTTATGCAGCAGCTCTGACATGTCGGGGTAGTTGTGAATGAACTTCTGCACCACCAAATTCAGCACATGCGCCAAGCAAGGGATGTGCGTCAAATTGGCTAGTCCCAGAGCTGCAACGAGATTTCGCCCATTATCACACACCACCAGGCCGGGCTTGAGGCTCACCGGCAGCAACCACTCGTCGGTCTGTTGTTCTATACCCCGCCACAACTCCTGTGCGGTGTGGGGCCTGTCCCCCAAACATATGAGTTTCAGAATGGCCTGCTGACGTTTACCCCGGGCTGTGCTGAAGTTGGTGGTGAAGGTGTGTGGCTGACTGGATGAGCAGGTGGAAGAAGAGGAGGAGGAAGCCGAGAAGGAGGAGGTGGCAACAGGAGGCAAAGAATGTTGCCCTGCGATCCTTGGCGGCGGAAGGACGTGCGCCAAACAGCTCTCCGCCTGGGGCCCAGCTGCCACTACATTTACCCAGTGTGCAGTTAGGGAGATATAGCGTCCCTGGCCGTGCTTACTGGTCCACGTATCTGTGGTTAGGTGGACCTTGCTACAGATGGCGTTGCGCAGTGCACACTTGATTTTATCGGATACTTGGTTGTGCAGGGAAGGCACGGCTCTCTTGGAGTAGTAGTGCCGGCTGGGAACAACATACTGTGGGACAGCAAGCAACATGAGCTGTTTGAAGCTGTCTGTGTCCACCAGCCTAAATGACAGCATTTCATACGCCAGTAGTTTAGAAATGCTGGCATTCAGGGTCAGGGATCGAGGGTGGCTAGGTGGGAATTTACGCTTTCTATCAAATGTTTGTGAGATGGAGAGCTGAACGCTGGCGTGTGACATGGTTGAGACGCTTGGTGACGGAGGTGGTGGTGGTGGTGTTGGTGGTACATCCCCTGTTTGCTGGGCGGCAGGTGCCAACGTTCCTCCAGAGGCGGAGGAAGAGGCCGAGGCGGCAGCAGCAGAATAGGCCGAGGCGGCAGCAGCAGAAGAGGTAGCAGGGGGAGCCTGAGTGACTTCCTTGGTTTTAAGGTGTTTACTCCACTGCAGTTCATGCTTTGCATGCAGGTGCCTGGTCATGCAGGTTGTGCTCAGGTTCAGAACGTTAATGCCTCGCTTCAGGCTCTGATGGCACAGCGTGCAAACCACTCGGGTCTTGTCGTCAGCACATTGTTTGAAGAAGTGCCATGCCAGGGAACTCCTTGAAGCTGCCTTTGGGGTGCTCGGTCCCAGATGGCGGCGGTCAGTAGCAGGCGGAGTCTCTTGGCGGCGGGTGTTCTGCTTTTGCCCACTGCTCCCTCTTTTGCTACGCTGTTGGCTCGGTCTCACCACTGCCTCTTCCTCCGAACTGTGAAAGTCAGTGGCACGACCTTCATTCCATGTGGGGTCTAGGACCTCATCGTCCCCTGCATCGTCTTCCACCCAGTCTTGATCCCTGACCTCCTGTTCAGTCTGCACACTGCAGAAAGACGCAGCAGTTGGCACCTGTGTTTCGTCATCATCAGAGACATGCTGAGGTGGTATTCCCATGTCCTCATCATCAGGAAACATAAGTGGTTGTGCGTCAGTGCATTCTATGTCTTTCACCGCTGGGGAAGGGCTAGGTGGATGCCCTTGGGAAACCCTGCCAGCGGAGTCTTCAAACAGCATAAGAGACTGCTGCATAACTTGAGGCTGAGACAGTTTCCCTGGTATGCATGGGGGTGATGTGACAGACTGATGGGGTTGGTTTTCAGGCGCCATCTGTGCGCTTTCTGCAGAAGACTGGGTGGGAGATAATGTGAACGTGCTGGATCCACTGTCGGCCACCCAATTGACTAATGCCTGTACCTGCTCAGGCCTTACCATCCTTAGAACGGCATTGGGCCCCACCATATATCGCTGTAAATTCTGGCGGCTACTGGGACCTGAGGTAGTTGGTACACTAGGACGTGTGGATGTGGCAGAACGGCCACGTCCTCTCCCAGCACCAGAGGGTCCACTAACACCACCACGACCATGTCCACGTCCGCGTCCCTTACTAGATGTTTTTCTCATTGTTATGGTTCACCACAACAACAAATATATTATTTGGCCCAATGTATTGTATTCAAATTCAGCGGGATATAAATTTGAGGCCTAGTATTTAGGCGCTGGGTGACAGGTATGGGTTTAGTGACAGAATTAGACTTGGAAATACACAGTAGCGGGTGTGTGTGAAGTTATTCTGAATGACCCAATGTGCACCTTGAATATTATATACCCTTTTAGGGATAGATTTCAAATAGCTCTGATATAGCAGAAACCACTAAATTATGAAATTGCTAAATTGGGAATTGTATTTCAACCCAGAACAAGAAATGTGCTTGAACGGACACTAAATAACTCGCCCAGCTACAGCACTAAGGACAGATTTAGCTGGATATAAATTTGAGGCCTAGTATTTAGGCGCTGGGTGACAGGTATGGGTTTAGTGACAGAATTAGACTTGGAAATGCACAGTAGCGGGTGTGTGTGAAGTTATTCTGAATGACCCAATGTGCACCTTGAATATTATATACCCTTTTAGGGATAGATTTCAAATAGCTCTGATATAGCAGAAACCACTAAATCATGAAATTGCTAAATTGGGAATTGTATTTCAACCCAGAACAAAAAATGTGCTTTGACGGACACTAAATAACTTTCCCAGCCACAACAGGACAGCGGTAACGAGAGATTTAGCGGGATATAAATTTGAGGCCTAGTATTTAGGCGCTGGGTGACCGGTATGGATTTAGTGACAGAATTAGGCTGGGATATGGCCAAAAAATAACCACACTATTGCTGGTTAAATGCACTTGGTGATGGGCGCAGCTTGCCCCTGATGTAGTATATGGCCAAAAAATGAACAGACTATTGCTGGTTAAATGCACTTGGTGTCATAGCTTGACCAACCACACTACTGAGGGTTAAATGCACTTGGTGACGGGCGCAGCTTGCCCCTGATGTAGTATATGGCCAAAAAATGAACAGACTATTGCTGGTTAAATGCACTTGGTGACGGGCGCAGTTTGCCCCTGATTTAGTATATGGCCAAAAAATAAACAGACTATTGCTGGTTAAATGCACTTGGTGTGACAGCTTCACCCTGATGTAGGCTTTAGCCAAAAAACAACCACACCATTGAGGGTTAAATGCACTTGGTCGCAGCTTGTGCTGGCGCACCACAAGACACAAAATGGCCGCCGATCACCCCAGAAAAATGTGACTGACAAACGGTCTGGGCAGCCTAAAAACAGTGAGCAATTGAGGATCAGCAGCTCAATGATCCACAGCTGCAGATCGATCAGTTAATCAAGTCCTTTGGAGGAGTTAATCTGCCTAATCTCGCCCTACTGTCGCAGCCGCAACCTCTCCCTACGCTAATCAGAGCAGAGTGACGGGCGGCGCTATGTGACTCCAGCTTAAATAGAGGCTGGGTCACATGGTGCTCTGGCCAATCACAGCCATGCCAATAGTAGGCATGGCTGTGATGGCCTCTTGGGGCAAGTAGTATGACGCTTGTTGATTGGCTGCTTTGCAGCCTTTCAAAAAGCGCCAAGAAAGCGTCACAAAAGCGCGAAGAAAGCGACGAACACCGAACCCGAACCCGGACTTTTACGAAAATGTCCGGGTTCGGGTCCGTGTCACGGACACCCCAAAATTCGGTACGAACCCGAACTATACAGTTCGAGTTCGCTCATCCCTAATCACAATCAAGAAACTAATAGCGAATGTGCGAATATATGACGAATATTCTACCAAATATTCGTGAAATATATCAAATTCGAATATTGCCCCTGCCGCTCATCACTATTCTTCACTAGGTAGGTATTTAGTTGTTTCACAGCAATTAACGCAAAATGAAGGTGAACTTTTTTTTTATATTAATTTAGATTTTTCTGTAAAACCGGAAGTTACCAGATAAACAACATTGAATACTTCTACGCTGGTCCTGTAATCTGTACAGATACATTGTGGGTGGCCCTGATGTTCAATTAGACCCAGACCTCAACAATTAAGGACATTTGGATTTTTCGGCAACCTTTTTAGTAGGATTTTTTTCAGGCACCATTTCAGATGTGCAGGAGCTTTCATGTGTAAAAACATAAGAAAAGAAAAAGAAAAGAAAAGACAGTGCTAGGAAAGATTTCAAAACTTTTATTTTGCTGAATAGAAGTTCAGGGAAAGGACAGGGAGGAATCATCCACAGCGTTTCTGTAGAACAGGGTTCAGTCGGGGAGGTGACAGCCTGGGGAACAGGAACAATCCTATTACACCTTGCTGCACTGACTGCGGAGCCACATTGCCATCATACAGCTCTGTAATTCCAGCAAACCGGTCTTGTTATTGGGGTACAAGTGCTGTGTGATACCGCCATTAACAGGGTTATTACAGGGAAATATTTCTACGTCTTATTTGCCCTTGTGCGGGGCAGTTATATGTTCTAAAGCAGTTTTTTATGTGTAATAGTGGGGAAAAAACGGCTTATTAGCTGTTGTGTGGTGAAGTGAGAAAATTACAGACTTTTTTGGGGTGTTTTAATTTCCTTTTATTTATTTATTTGATCTAACAGTATGTCAGACAGAGAAGAAGGGGGCAGAGGCCTAAATATATCTGGCGCAGGCAGAGGTCGCAGCAGAGTAAGGGGCCGTGGCAGCAGGAGTCGCAGCGAGAGGCCTGAGCTCACGGTGTCATCTAGCGGTCGTGTCTTGACCAGCAACCCAGCGGTTCTTGAATGGTTGGCTCAGTCATCTACTTTGTCTCAAGTGACATCAGACACCCCCAGCCAAGAGTCGGTGGGTTTGTCCAACACAACCCTTAGTTGGTATGGCCCAGGAGCAGGCCCTGTGCCCTCACCTGTCCTCATCCTGCCTCTGTCCTTTTCTGTTCCCTCAGCCAGAGAAGTATTGTATGCTGTGGGCTCAGCTCCACTACACAGCGAGGACGAAGTACTAGAGGACAGTCAGCACCTCCTGGCCAACCAAGATGTTGAGGAGACATCCGCAGCATGCGCAGGAAAGTAGTGATGAGGAGAGTGGCATGGGAACTGGTGTTGTGAGCAGTCAGGCTCCTGACCCAGAGACCGTTGAGGAGGACATCAGTGATGTGCAGACAGTACCCGATGATGATGATGTAGCTTATTGCACTTGGGAGCCAGGTGAATTAGTGGCTTCATCAATGGGAGAGGGTGGCAGCTTGCCTGTGAGGCAGCGGCAGAGCCAGCAAGTCGCTAGCGTGGCCGGAAGTCAGCAGGATGGCAGCAGTGGGAGGTCGGGAGCCAAACATGCCCGGGGTAGACCATCCGCTTTGCAGGAGTCTACCAGCCCGGAAAGTGGTAGCAGTCAGTCAGTGCAGAGTGTTGGGGGTAAAATCACCTACTCGGCGGTGTTGCAGTTTTTTGTTAAGCGGCCGGAGGATGTGAACATGGCCATTTGTAAAATATGTGAGCAGAAGATGAAGCATGGACAGGGTGCTAATGTTGGCACCACGGCGCTGCGTCAACATAAAGTGGCCTGGGAGAACCGTGGTTCCGATGTGGTGGTCCAGCCTGTCACAGCAACTGCTTTATCACCCATTGGCACGCACCTGATTTAAGGCAGTCAAGGCTCCACCACCTCAGCTGAAGGAAGCTGTCTGTCCTCTCTATCAACTACCAGTCCTGATGCTCACCCTCCTTCTCCTCATTAGTCATTCCATCAGCAATCGATCACCAAAGAGATTGCCAAGAGACAACAGTATGTGTGCACTCATCCAACGGCGCAGAAGCTGAATGTGCTCTTGGCCAAGTTGCTGGTGCTGCAGTCACTCCCTTTCCAAGTGCTGGACTCTGCACCTTTCAAAGAACTGATGGCTTGTGTCGAGCTGAGGTGGAGAGTCCCAAGCCATCATTTGTTTGCCAAAAAGGCAGTACCAGCCCTGCACACGTATGTAGAACAGAAAGTGGGCCAGACCTTGAGCCTGTCGGTTTCTGCCAAAATGCACGGAAGCGCCAATGTGTGGAGCTGTAACTATGGTCAGAGACAATACATGTCCTTTACAGCCCACTGGGTGAATGTGGTTCCTGCACAGCCACACCAGCACCTTGGGCAGGTGACGTCGCTTCCGCCTCCACGTTGTCACGCTGTTGGTCCTGCAACAATGTCCGCCTATGCCTCCTCATCCTCCACAGTGTTCTCAGCCTCTATTGCAGGGACAATTCACAGTGCTCCTCCAGCATACCACATGTGCAGGGCACAGCAGTGTAATGCTGTTCTGCACCTTGTTTTTCTGGGCGAATGGAGTAACACAGGGGAGGAACTGCTCCATGTCCTTCATCAAGAAATCAAATCCTGAATTTCTCTGCAACAACTCAGAATCGGAACCAGGGTGACTGACAACGGGAAGAACATGGTGTCGGCGCTGCGTCAAGGAGGGCTGAGCCATGCGCCCTGCATGGCACACGTGTTCAATCTGGTTGTCAAGTGGTTCCTGAAGTCTTCCACCCATCTGCAAGACATTCTAAAAATGGTCAGGAAACTTTGCATGCACTTCACCGTACACCGTACACCGCAAAGCACACCCTCCTTGAGCCGCAGTGGCAGAATGGCAATCCCAAACATAGGCTGATATGCGATGTTTCCAACCTTTGAAATTTCACCCTCCATCTGTTGGACCGACTGTACGAACAGAGAAAGGCCATAAACAATTTCTTGATTATCCAAGCGGAAATGAGCACTCCTCTGTGTAAATTTGATGTCAGCCAGTGGTAGCTCATGCGTGACACCTGCCATTTGCTAAGGCCCTTTGAGGAGGCCACATTATTTGTCAGTACTACGGGATAAACAACACCATTCTACTGATTCATGTCCTGGAACAGATGCTGGTCAGGGGACTGGAGATGTGGTGCTTAGATATCACGGCCACATGAGCCCTGTGGGGGCTGAACTGGAGGAAGAGGAGGAGAATATTGGAGCACAAGCAATGTGTAGCAAAATGGGTGGTTTTTCTACACAGGTGACAGGAGAGGAGGGGCAGGAGCAGCCAGAGGAGCTACAGGGTGATGCGGAAGACGAAGCAGAGGACCCAGACACACTGCGGCAGTATGCAGTGGAGATGGAGGCAGGGAGTCCCTCCAAATAACTTGCACAAATGGCCCCGATGCATACCCACTTGCTTTCCTAGTGACAGCCGAATTGTCAGCATTCCACAGAGGGATTGTAGTGTCCCACTACGTAAATATGGGCACTACTCAAGGGTCAACTGGGTTATGTTGTTCTCCACCTCCTGCGGAACATGGTCATGGTATTTTGTATTTCATTATAATGTATATTGTCATGTTATCTCCTGTGTACCAGGCCTGTTAGGGTGTAGTTCCTCCTCCTAAGCTGTAGAGGGAGCTAGGGAACCCCCTAGTATATATAGACAGCCTGCTATATGTCAAGCCTGCCTGTTACTAAAACATTCTTCCATCATTCTGTATGGAACTGTTTGGAGAACTGTATATAGTTGAACTGTTCAGTAAAGAGGAGTTCTAGTTCACTACAACAGTGTGTACCTCTATTATTCTTCCAACAAACCGGTGTGCCACCGTTACCGGCACTGGCGTCACAAACTATAAGGGATCTTGCTACCGGCACACTATACCTACAACACCCAGGGCACCTCACCTACCACCAGGCCTGGTCCCAATTCTCAGAGATTGCCCCAGAGGATCTCTGTGTCAGCCTCTCCATCACTGCTGTACGCCTGCCCAGGGTATATTAAAAATAGTGAGTACCAATAGCAACCCTTGGTCTGTTAACTGACTCCCCGTGACCTCACATTCGCTCACCCTAAGGGACTAGCGTAATGCAGGATGACTTCTGGCTCTCCACCTTGTTGGACCCTCACTACTGGTCTAAAATGGGGGCTTTTTTTAAACCCACTGAGAGGGAGTACAAACTGAACTACAGATGTAGCAGGGGTAACACACAACCTCTTAACTCCAATTTCTTAACTCATTGCGTTATCTTGAAACAAAAGCCATTGGAAAGCAATTGCTTAACACATTTAGTTGCATTTAGTTTAGATAACATGTCTCATAAAGCATGTGTGTTAACCCTGCTACATCCGTACTATAGAGACATCCTATGTAGTCAGTTGGTCGCTGCTTATGTGCGCCATCGTCCATAATCTCGCAGGTCTGACCGGGCCGCCCTCTGCGCTCATGTTCCTCTGCCATGGCTGCTGTGGTAGGCTGGGGGGAATAGGAGCAGTTCCAGCTCCATCAGCAGCTACTTGAGTATAGAGTCGCTGATGAGCAGCTTTCTTCACCCGCCTAGAAACATAATAACATATAACAGTATATAAGGCCGAAAAAATACATCTGTCCACCCAGTTCGGCCTGTTATCCTGCAAGTTGATCCATAGAAAGGCAAAAAAAAAAAACTGTGAGGGAGATGCCAATTTTCCCCAATTAAGGAAAAAATTCCCTCCAATGAGTCAATCAGAATAACTCCCTGGATCAACGACTCCTCTCTAGTAGCTATAAACTAGTGAAGAAACTACAGACCAGCAGCAGCAGCAGCTAGACCTGGATCAGGACCTGAACGAGCAGGTGCTTGCATACTTGGACAGCACCCTGCCACCCCCCCACATTGAAGATCTGCTGGACAACTGGGCAGTCAAACTGGATTTGTGGCCGCAACTGGCAGAGTTTGCCCTGAAAAAGCTGTCCTGCCCGGCTAGTAGTGTGACATCAGAGCGGGTTTTTAGAGAGGCAGGGGCCATAATAACCCCAATAAGAACTTGCCTGTCCTCCCAAAATATGGAGAGACTGACCTTTGTCAAGATGAATCAAGAGTGGGTCCGCCAGTATTTCCACCCACCAATGTCTGATGCATCAGACTAGATCATCCATGGTTAGGGCTGAGCGAACCCGAACTGTAAAGATCAGGTTTGTACCGAACTTTAGGGATTTTTGGACCCTGGACCCGAACATTTCTGTAAAAGTTTAGCTTTGTAAAAGGCTGCACAGCAACCAATCAACAAGCGTTTAACTGTCTGACCGTAGAAGCCATCACAGCCATGCCTACTAATGGCATGGCTATGATTGGCCAGAGCAGCATGTGATCCGGGCTCAATATAAGCTGGAGTCACGTAGCACCGCCCGTCACTCTGCTGTTACTAGTGTAGGGAGAGGACGCTGCTGGACTTGTGATTTCAGGGAGAGAATAGGAGAGAATCTCATGAAATCCCAGCTAACCCTGTCGAATGCCTTCTCCGCATCAGTTCCCAGCAGCAGCAAAGGTGTTTTCTTAACATGGGCGTTATGGATCAAGTGGATCACTCTCCAAATATTGTGTTTTCCCTCCCTCCCAGGCACAAACCCTACTTGTTCAGGATCTATGAGTCTGTTTAGCATGGGGGAAATTCTAGACGCTAACAACTTGGACCACCATTTCAAGTCGCAGTTGAGAAGGGATATAGGTCTGTAGCTCCCACAGTCCTCCGGGTCCTTCCCTTCTTTATGTAGGATGGTGATATGCGCCCTCAAGGCCTGGGGAGCTAGAGACATCCCTCCCAGCAACGAATTGCAAAGATCTGTAAAGTGAGGGAGCAAAATCCTTTTAAATTTTTTAAAATAAATAATAGGGAGCCCGTCTGGACCAGGGCTCTTCCCTATGGGGATAGAATTGAGGACTTTCTCTACTTCCGTTGTGGAGAAGGGTCTGAGGAGGCTTTCATTTTCCTCTTCTGATAACGAGGGTGCTCTAATCGAGGCAAGAAATTCCTCAATCAGAGAAGCCCTTGTTTTGTCACCCGCCCCTGAAGGCATCTCTGGTGCTGGCAGGTTGTAAAGTTTAGAGTAAAATGTCTGAAAGGCCTTAGCTATGAGAGGAGTCGAGGTCGTCCTTAGTGTTGGACTAGACTTTATTGAGGAGACAAAGGTTTTTTCCCTTCTTTTTTTGATTAAGTAAGACATCATCTTATTTCCCTTGTCTCCATGTTCATATATTCTACTTTTCAGATTCATCAGTGATTTGGCACCTTTAATATTAAGAAGATCCTTAACTTTACGTCTAAGTGTAACCAAGGCCTCTTTATGGGATTCAGAGTGTGTTAGTTTATGTAATTTCTCCTGTGTTTGAATCTGGGAAAGTAGGGACATCAATTCCTTTGTAGATTTCTTCTTAACATATGACCCTAGTCCTATCAATTCCCCCCTTATATACGCCTTATGGGCCTCCCATAACATTGGGGGAGAGATCTCCGGGGTGGCATTGGTTTTAAAGTAGTTGTCTAATTTATCTGCCAAAGTGTCCACATGAGATTTTGACTATAAAAGTGTGGTGTTCAACCTCCATGACCAAGCTCTATGTGGGAGACATTGGAGAGAAAGCGACATTGCTACGGGTGCATGGTCTGAAATCACTATATTCCCTATTTCCACATTTTTCACACATGTTAAATATGCATCAGGCAAGAAAAGATAATCTATCCTACTGTATGAATTATGAACATGGGAAAAATATGTGAAATCTTTTTCCGATGGATGAATGGTCCTCCAAACGTCCAACAGACGCAATTCTGCTAATGACATCATTAGTTTCCCCATTTGTTTCTTAGTGATGTTATGAGATTTTGGTGTACTGATGTCCAGTGAAACATTAAAGTCCCCCCCCACTACTAACATACCGTCTGAAAATTCCTTAATTTTCTTAAGGGCCTTAGTCAACCAGATAATTTGACCTGTATTAGGAGAGTACATGTTGGCTATTGTAATTTTAAAATTAAAGATGGTACCTTGAATAATAAGCATGCGTCCCCCTGGATCAATAAAGGATTTAATCAATTTAAATGGAATAGAGGAGCTTATGGCGATGGATACCCCTCTAGAAGCAGATGAGTGTGTTGCATGGAACCACTGCGAGTACTTTGTCGTGGGCAGTGTGGGAATATGATCATGACGAAAGTGGGGTTCTTGCCAAAGGACAATGTCTGCTTTTTTGTTTAAGAGCAGGTTAAATATCTGACGTCTTTTTTGAGGGATGTTAATTCCGTTCACATTATGTGACAATATGTTTAGATTAGCCATACCTTAATGAAGACGTGAGTATTGAGCTGTCAAGAGCCTTAAACAGGTAAAGAACTGGGGAAAAACACATTGTACAGTGAATCATAGTTGTGAATAAACACTTGTCAGCTGACTTTGATATAAGCAGTAAAGGAGTTGACGGCGTTCCACCCGGCCCCAACCCGCCCCCCCCCACCAAATGGGTAGGAAGGGTAGGCCAGGCCCGGTGCAACACCCCAACTCTGCTTGGAAGGGAGGAAAGCCTTTGATATCAAGACTAACTGCCCTATCATAAACAGAATGATTAACACCTTATTGTGTAACGGGTGGAAAACCTATAATGTTGTCTAAGCAACAAAATATGACAATATATGATCCCAAAGTGGTGAAAAGGCATTAATAACTGCACTATAATCTTTCACTCAGAGGAGGCACTAAATATTTCTCTACTATGTAGAGGTAACATCATATCAGCAGTACAGCGTAAACTCATGCCCTCTGGTGTTGATAATACGTATCAACTAACCACTTCCAACTTACAAGCACCTTCTATGATGGTGTTAGAGTGCTCCTACAAAGAACTGCTGTGAGGAAAGGAGCAAAAATGGAGATATACAGTTCCCATGAAATTTCATGTTGTCTTCCTGTTCTTTGGTGATTTCGGCTTTTTTACCACCTGCCATGTAGGAATCTCTGGCAGGTCAGGCAAGCCCAGATCTTCTGGAACTGGCATTCATGGTTGAACTTCTACAGGAGCTATACCTAGCTTATCCCAAGCATCAGTTAAGTCTTGCGGTGTTCTGATGATGATCTGTCGGCCCTCTTTAAAGGTCGCAAGGCCAAATGGAAATAGCCATCTCACTGGCAACTTGTGGGCTCTAAGAGTTTCTGTAACTGGCTTCAGTGCTCTGCGTTTTGCCAGGATACTAGATGCTAGGTCCTGAAAAAATTGGATGCGCGCTCCATTATATGAAATATTCTTGGCTTCTCTTGCAGCTCTTAATAAGGAGGCAGTGTCCAGAAAATTTAGCAATCCGCATATAATATCTCTGGGTGGGCCGTTCTCCTGTGGCTTAGGCCTTAGGGCTCTGTGGGCCCTCTCAATTATTATCTGCACAGCCCTGTCTTCCCCAACAAGTGAGGCAAATATGGCGGTGACCGCTGCTGTGATTTCTCCAGGAGGGACATCCTCCGGTACTCCTCTTATGCGGACATTTTTCCACCTACTTCTATTTTCCTGGTCTTCCAGGTGCAGGATCATTGAGGTAAGTAACGCATTATGGCCCTGTATGGCCTTTTTAACAGCCTCTCCGTGCTGAATTATGGCCGCCTGCGTCTCCTCCAAAGATACAACACGTCCCCCAATCTGCTTAACCTCCGTCTTGATATCAGAAATGTCTCTGTGCAGGGGTTGCAGCGCCTTATAAAGCGTCTTCTTAAAGAAGGCTCTGGACAGGGGTAGATCTGCAGGCTCTGTACCTTCTGACATGGCGCAGGAACTTTCACCATCGGAGTCTTCTGGTGGCGCGGCGGCTCTGGCTCCCTCCGGCGCCATCTTGGATCTGTGGGCTGGCGAGAAACTCTGTTTTTTGAGAAAACGATCCATTTCTGATTGCGTTTGGCACGATTTTTGAGTGCCCTGTACTGTATCGCTCCTTTCTTTGTTAGTTTTCACCATCTTAGGGGCTTCTGTCACCCGTTAAACCGAAGCTGCAGCAGCGTCTGTGTGGAGCTCTGAGATCAAGCTTCCATCTCGGCTCGCGGCTAGCTCCGCCCCAGAATAGGAGAGAATCTAACTCAGCGATCTACAGAGAAATAGTTGTGTGGGTGCAGGGCACAATCGTTTTACCCTGCCCTGAGCTCATTGACCAAAAAATACAAACTTTTAGAATTCTGTTAGTTAGGTGGGCGGCGGCGGCCATTTTATGCAAGGGCAGTGCACCAGCACTGCATCTGAGCTTTTGGGACATTGCAAATCACCACTTTTTTGGCAAACTACAACATCTAGTTTAGTCAGTGTGCAATTTAAGCTAGAAATACACCCATCATTTTCTGGGGTTTTAAAAACACACTTTTTCTACAAAAAAACACAATTTTCAGGCCTTGCAGCATGAGCAATTATAGGCTTATATATATATATATATACTACTGTCAAATTTAGTTGTTAAACAAACACTCGTTTGGGCCCAAAAAAAAAATAATTGTTGCCAGCCTTTGATGCAGATGTCATTGTGAGATACACCCTTAATACATTTGGGTTACATTCAGAGATTTTAAATACCGCCATTTGGTGCACCAATATTGAATTCAGGCCTACACTGGTTCAGGCCCTGTGAGATACACCCTCTACATACAGGGGTTTGAATCCGGGATTTGAAATACAGCCATTTAAAATACAGCCATTTTGGGCAAATAAATCTTTAATTGAGGCCTAGTCTGGTTCAGGCCGTGTGATATACACCCTCTACATACTGTTGTTCTATTCTACTATTTATTAAACACCCATTTAGGGCAAGATCCTAAATTCAAAAATATGAGGAGAGCGTCAAAAAGGGATGTGGCCCCGGTTGTGGTGCTGCTGATGGAGCTCCTGTTGCAGGGAGAGGACGTGGTCGATCTGTGCCAGCTACACGCACAAGTGAAACCCCTTCCTCAGGTGCGAGTAGGCGACAGAACCTGCAGCGGTATTTGGTCGGGCCTAATGCGGCTCTACGAATGGTGAGGCCTGAACAAGTACAGGCGATAGTAGATTGGGTTGATGACAGTGGATCCAGTTCCTTCAAATTGTCTCCCACCCAGTCTCCTGCTGAAAGACCACATTTGGCACCTGCAGCCCATGTCCATCAGTCTTTCACCTCACCCCCTTGCAAATCAGCCAAGCAGTCTGAGCCCCAAGTCATGCAGCAGTCTCTTCTGATTTTTGATGACTCTGTTAGCAGGGTTTCTCAGGGCCATCCACCTATCCCTGCCCCAGAAGTGGAAGAGATAGCCAACAACTTATCTTTCAAGACGAGTACATGGGAGGACCATCGCAGCACGTGTCGGATGATGACGAAACACAGGTGATAACTGCTGGGGCTTTTGAAAGTGTGCAGACCGACAAGGAAGGCAGGGGGTGAAGACTGGGTGGAAGAGGATGTGGAGGACGATGAGGTCCTCGACCCAACATGGAATTAAGGTCATGCGAGTGACCTATGCAGTTCGGAGGAAGAGGCGGTGGTCACACAGAGCCACCAGCACAGCAGAAGAGGGAGCAGGGTGCAAAAGCAGAGAGCGGCCGTCCTCTAGACAGTACGCTTCCTACTGCCCACCGCAGAAAGGGACCAAGCACACCAAAGCCAGCTCCAAGGAGTTCCCTGGTGTGGCAGTTCTTCAGACAATGTGCTGACGACAAGACACGAGTGGTTTGCACGCGGTGCAATCAGAGCCTGAAGCGAGGCATAAACGTTCTCAACCTGAGCACAACCTGCATGACCAGGCATTTAAGTGCAAAGCACGAGCTGCAGTGGAGTAGTCACCTCAAAAACCAAGAAAGGTTTCTGGCTCCTCCTGCTTCCTCTTCTGCTGCAGTCTCGGCCTCTTCATCCACCTCTGGAGTGACAGTGCCACCTGCCACCCCGCAAACAAAGGATCTGCTAGCAACACCAACACCTGGGTCACCAAGCATCTCCACAACATCCCACTGAAGCGTTCAGCTCTCCATCTCCCAAACACTGGATAGGAAGAGGAAGTACCCCCCTACCCACCCACTTTCCCTAGCCCTGAATGCCAGCATTTCTAAATTACTGGCCTTTGAAATGTAATTCCGTCTGGTGGAGACAGATAGTTTTAAAGGCCTTATGGCGGTGGCTGTCCCACAGTACGTCATGCCCAGCCGTCACTACTTTTCAAGGTGAGCCATTCCTTCCCTTCACAACCAAGTAGGGGACAAAATTAGGTGTGCACTGCGCAACGCCATCTGTGGCAAGGTGCACCTGACTACGGATACGTGGACCAGTAGGCACGGTCAGGACCGTTATATCTCCGTAACAGCACACTGGGTAAATGCAGTGGTGGCTGGGCCTGAGGCGGATAACAGCTTGGCTCATGTCCTTCCACCACCGAGGATTGCAGGGCGCTTCAGTTTGCCTCCTGTTGCTTCCTTCTCCTACTCTGCTTCCTCATCCTCTACCAGCTCCTCATCCGGTCAGAGTAACACCTTCACCACCAACTTCAGCACAGCCAGCGGTAAATGACAGTAGGCAGTTTTAAAACGTATCTGTTTGGGGAACAAACCCCACACCGCTCAGGAGCTGTGGACAGGCTTTGAACAACAGACCGATGAGTGGATTGTGCCAGTCAGCCTCAAGCCCGGCCTGGTGGTGTGCCATAAAGGACGAAATCTCGTAGCAGCCCTTGCCTGGCGCATGTGCTGAATTTGGTGGTGCAGAGACTCCTTAAAAATTACCAGGATATGTCAGAGCTGCTGCATAAAGTGCGGGCCGTTTGTGTGCGCTTTTGGTGTTCTCACCCTGCTGCTGCTGCTCGCCTGTCAGCGCTGCAGCGTAACTTCGGCCTTCCCGCTCACCGTTTGATATGCGACGTGCCCACAAGGTGGAACTCCACCTTGCACATGCTGGCCAGACTGTACGAGCAGCAGCAGGCGATAGTGGAGTTTCAGCTGCAGCACGAACGGGTGAGTCGCACTGCGGAGCAGCACCACTTCATCACCAATGACTGGGCCTCCAAGCGAGACCTGTGTTCCTTGTTGCACTGTTTCAAGTACTCCACCAACATGGCCAGTGCTGATAACGCCGGTCTCAGCGTTACTATCCCACTTCTATGCCTCCTTGAAAAAACGTTCCTGGCGATGATGGAAGAGGATGTGGCACAGGAGGAGGAGGAAGAGGGATCATTTTGTAGGGTTTCCGGCCAGTCATTCCCAAGTGGCTCCGAGGATGGGTTCCTGCACCCACAAACCCAAGGTACACAATTTTCCAGCCAGGGCACAGTTCTGGAGGATGACGAGGTGGAGGATGAGGAGGAGGAGGAGGAGAAGGAGGAGGAGGAACCATGTTCACAGCAGGGTCGCACCAAGTCCAGCTCATGGCCATCACTGGTGCGTGGATGGGGGGATACAGAGAACACAGAGAATACACCTCCCACAGAGGACAGCTTGTCGTTGCCTCTGGGCAGCCTGGCACACATGAGCGATTACATGCTGCAGTGTCTGCAACGACCGCTGAGTTGTCCACATTCTAACTTGTGCTGATTACTGGGTGGCCACGCTGCTGGATCCCCGTTCAAGGACAACTTACCGTCCTTAATTCCGTCACTGGAGCATGATCGTAAGCTGCGCGAGTACAAGCGCACGCTGGTAGACGCGCTGCTGGTGGCATTCCCACCTGACAGTGGGGGCACAGTGGAAGCACAAGTCGAAGGCAGAGGACAAGGAAGAGGTCGCCAACGCAGCTGGGGCACCGCCAGCACCTCTGAAGGCAGGGTTAGCATGGCCGAAATGTGGAAAAGCTTTGTCAGCACGCCACAACAACCAGCACCACCAGCTGATATGGAACGTCCTAACAGCAGGCAGCATTTCACTAACATGGTGGAGCAGTATGTGTGCACACGCCTACATGTACTGAATGACGGGTCTGCCCCCTTCAACCTCTGTGTCTCCAAATTGGGCACATGGCCTGAGCTTGCCCTTTACGCCTTGGAGGTGCTGTCTTGCCCTGCAGCCAGTGTATTTTCTGAACGTGTGTTTAGCACGGCAGGGGGCGTCATCACAGACAAGCGCAGCCGCCTGTCTACAGCCAATGTGGACAAGCTCACGTTCATTACAATGAACCAGGCATGGATCCCTCAGGACTTGTCCGTACCTTGTGCAGAATAGACATGTATACCGGCACTAAGCAGCCATTGTTATACTGCAGCGCATTTGCTCATTCTTGTATTTTGGATATTTCACACTCTTTTGGAGTGTACCATAATTTTACAAAATTAAATTAAAACCAAAAAAACTGTGTTGTCTATCTCGTCCTCCTCCACCGCCGCTTCCACCTACTCCGCTATGTCCACTGCCTCCTCAAACTCCTACTCCATATGGAACTCCACCTCATAAATCCATTTATTTATTTTTTGTACATATTTTATTTTATATCATTTCACTACTTTTTCATCAACATTTTCTGGTGAAATTAACCAATTTTTGGCTGTATAGTACAACTGCTATACCTAGTAGGCCGTTTAAAAAAATAAAATAAATAATAATTGTCATTTACATTTTCTGGTGAAATTCACCAATTTTTGGGTGTATAGTGCCACTGCTATGCCTAGTATGCCAGTTAAAAAAATAAAATAGTCATTAACATTTTCTGGTGAAATTAATCAATTTTTGGGTGTATAGTACCACTGCTATACCTAGTAGGCCGGTTTAAAAAAAAATTGTCATTTACATTTTTTGCTGAAATTAACCAATTTTTGGGTGTGATGTACCACTGCTATACCTAGTAGGCTGGTTAAATAAATAAAATAAATTGTCATTAATATTTTCGGGTTAAATTAACCAATTTTGGGGTGTGATGTACCACTGCTATACCTAGTAGGCCGGTTAAAAAAATGTAATACATTTTCATTAATATCTTTGGGTTAAATTCACCAATTTTTGGGTGTATAGTACCACTGCTATACCTAGTAGGCCGGTTAACAAAAAATATATATTTGTCAGTTACATTTTCAATTGAAATTCAAAAATTTTTGGTGTGAAGTACCACTGCTATACCTAGTAGACAGGTTAAACAATAAAAAAATTGTCAGTTACATTTTAGGGTCAAATTCACCAATTTGTGGGTGTAATATACCCCTCCTCTACCTAGTTGACAGCTTCATAAGTTTCAATAATTTTTATTTTCAGGTGACAATAAACAATTGTTTTCTGTCATAGACCCCTGCTCTACCAAGTAGACAGGTTCATACATTTCTGTAATTTTATTCTCTCTGCATAGGTGACAGGGAATAGAATTTCTGAAATTCTTCTTTAATTGATGCGCGCCATCTCCTTTGATTCAATGCTTAAACTTAAACAAGTTGTACCACATTTAAAGAGGACCTTTCACTGATCCTGACATTGTGAACTAAGTATACAGACATGGAGAGCGGCGCCCGGGGATCTCACTGCACTTACTATTATCCCCGGGCGCCGTTCTCCCGCTATACCCTCGGGTATCTTCGGTCACTAAGTTATAGTAGGCGGAGATTTCAGTCACTAAGTTATAGTAGGCGGAGTTTGCCCTTGTTCTGCTGTAGCGCTGGCCAATCGCATCGCAGAGCTCACAGCCTGGGAGAAAATAACCTCCCAGGCTGTGATCTCTGCCCCGCGATTGGCCAGCCCTACAGCAGAACAAGGGCAGACTCCGCCTACTATAACTTAGTGACTGAAGATACCGGAGGGCATAGCGGGAGAACGGAGCGGTGCCCAGGGATAATAGTAAGTGCAGTGAGATCCCCGGGCGCCGCTCTCCATGTCTGTATACTTAGTTCACAATGTCAGGATCGGTGAAAGGTCCTCTTTAAGCTTCAATACTTTGTCCCACATTTCCGCTATACTATTTTGGCCAACATTTCAGCCTCAATAGCTTTTCCCACATTTCTTCTCAATCCCAAATTTTTTAAATAAATTTATCTTCATTAAATTTGGTCTCTTTTTCTCACGCTCCCTCTCCGGACTGGAACCCTGATTCCCCACCACAATCCATGGTAGGCGTATAAAAGAACAACGAGAGTTGATAGAGCAGATATCAAATTGGATTGTGAACATCACAGGGACGTGCGACATGGTGGGGCAGTAAGTATGCACACGCCTACACGAACTGACAGGGGTCAGCCCCTGCAACTTCTGGGTCTCCAAATTGCGCACATGGCCTGAGCTTGCCCTTTACGCCTTGGAGGTTCTGGCCTGCCCTGCAGTCGGTGTATTGTCTGAACGTGTGTTTAGCATGACTGGTTATATTTCCCAATGTTTTGGGGTGTACCCTAATTAAAAAAAAAAAATATACGTTTTAAACCAAAAAGCAGTGTAGGCTACCTTCTTCACTGCCACTTCCACCTACACCGCCACATCCACCGCCTCCTCAACCTCCTCCTCCATATGGACCTGGTCCTCCTAGATTATTTTTTTATTTATTTACATATTTTATGTTATTTTAAGTCATTTCCCTATCCACATTTGTTTGCAGAGCACTTGCCATGCTCTTAGCCACATTTTGACGACATTTGCATCCCTCTAGCCCTTTCCATGACATTTTTACAGCCATTTTAGTGCTCAAAAGTTTGGGTCCCCATTTACTTCAATGGGATTCGGGTTCGGAGTCAAGTTCGTGTCCCGTTCAGCCGTCGAACCCGAACATCCAGGTGTCCGCTCAACTCTATCCATGGTGCTACCTACCTAAGTTACTATTCTGATGCTGCTGACACCTCCACACTGTTACCTTGCCACTCTGTGGTCTCCTGATGCTGCTGCCACCTTCACACTGTCACCTTGCCACTCTGTGGTCTTCTGATGCTGCTGCCATCTCCACACTATGTCACCTTGCCACTCTGTTGTATCATGCTGCCTCCTCTACACTCTTTCATTGTGCCACTTTGTCGCCTCCTGATGCTGCCACCACATGCAAACTGTCATTGTGCCACTCTGTGGCCTACTCCTGATGCTTCCAACTCAACACTATGTCATAGGGCCACTCTGTGGAATTCACATGCTGTTCCCACCCTCCCCACTTCATAACTGGTACATTATCTTGCCTTTTGGCCTGGATGACATCATCGTTTTTTGAACCTTTCTTCTGATCTGTCAGAAGGAAGGAAAAATGAGACGCACAACGGATCCTGCCTGTGTAGCAGCTGTGAGGCCTGTATGGACCCATCAGAATTTGCTTATGATTTGGTAGCCAAAAGCAGGACTGGGCACAAAACACAGAAGACATGTAAATATTCCATTCACATGTCATCTCTGATTTGGATCCACTCCTGTTTTTTGGGGGGCTTTAGCAATACTGATGGATTACTGACCAAATGCTGGCCGAGTGAAGGTGGATGCTGAACAGACAGGATCTGTTTTTTGTGGGTTATTGTTCTGACGGATCAGAGGAAGGGCAAAATATACAAATCACTGAATAAAGTGGCCTAAATAGGATGAAATGCTCAGAACCCCAAATACTGTAGCGTATTTATAACCGGGGGAGCAAAACCTCCACATGTCATCCGCTGCAAATGGCAAATCCCCATCAAATAATGCATATAATGGAGGATGCTGGCAGAGGACCACATGTGCCATAAAAAAATCCTACACAAAATCAAATAATGTGTGTATTGTGTATTAGACTATGAGAATAAATAAATCACTGCAAAGGTACACGACAATATATGCAAATGAAAATACAAGGCTAAACCCTCACGCTAGATGTTAAAATAAGACTTAAAGGGAGTCTGTCATCAAAGTTTCACCTTTTTAACCCTTCCCATACAGGGCCGTCTTTACCAAGGGGCAAAAGGGGCAGCTGCCCCGGGCCCAGTTGCTCATGGGGGGCCCAAGGCATCTGCCTTTTGAGCCCTGCTAGCCACTACCCCAGGTGTCAGCCATGCCTGCCAGCACTGAGTCCAGGCATCGTACTGTGTGTGAGAGCTGTGATCTAGGACCTGAGATGACATCATCACCATGTGACCAGTAACCTAGTAATGTTACTGGTCACATGGCTATGAGGTCATCACAGGTCCTACCAGGAGTGTTGCAGGAGAAGTTTTATGAAGATTACTACAGAAAAAGATGACAGGGGCTGTTATGCTAATATACTGTAACCTACTGTATAGGGGGGTTCTGTATACTGTGTGGGGGTCTGTATACTGTGGGGGGCCTGTATACTGTGGGGAGCCTGTATACTGTGGGGGAGCTGTATACTGTGGGGGGACTGTTTACTGTGGGGGGCCTGTATACTGTGGGGGGCTGTATACTGTGGGGGGCTGTATACTGTGGGGGGGCCTGTATACTATCGGGGCCTGTTTACTGGGGGGGGCTGTATACTGTGGGGGCCTGTATACTGTGGGGGGGGCTGTATACTGTGGGGGGCCTGTATACTGTGGGGGGATTGTATACTGTGGGGGGCTGTATACTGTGGGGGGGCCTGTATACTATTGGGGCCTGTTTACTGTGGGGGGCTGTATACTGTGGGGGCCTGTATACTGTGGGGGGGGGGGGGCTGTATACTGTGGGGGGCCTGTATACTGTGGGGGGATTGTATACTGTGGGGGGGCTGTATACTGTGTGGGGGCCTGTATACTGTGTGGGGGCCTGTATACTGTGTGGGGCCTGTATACTGTGGGGGTCTGTATACTGTGTGGGGGGCTGTATACTGTGTGGGGGCCTGTATACTGTGTGGTGCTGTATACTATAGGGTGCTATACTGCATACTATGTGGTGCTGTATACTATAGGGTGCTATACTGCATACTGCAGGTTGCTGTATACTATAGGGTGCTAAACTGCATACTGTGGGTTGCTGTATACTATAGGGTGCTATACTGCATACTGTGGGGTGCTGGGGTGCACTGTAACACTAGGGTGAGCCGAGCCCTGGTCTCCTTCCTGCAGAGCGGTGCCCATTTCCAGCCTGAGCCCAGCTGCCCAGAGCACTGATCCTGAGCCACTGGAGTCTTCAGAACTGGAAGTATTTATATCACTGGACTCTACCAGATGTGTGGATTTTTTGTGTGTGTTGTGGTGGAGGCCGTGATTGCATGCTGAGGTGTGGGAAGGCGGGATCCAGGGGGCCCAAGTAAATTTTTGCCCAGGGTCCAATCAATATTAAAGATGGCCCTGTTCCCATAGCTTTATAGCAGCCTTACAGTTAATAAAAATGTTACCTTTATGAGCAATCCTGGACTTATAAGAGTAGTGGATGCATGGAATAGCCTTCCTGCAGAAGTGGTAGCTGCAAATACAGTGAAGGAGTTTAAGCATGCATGGGATAGGCATAAGGCTATCCTTCATATAAGATAGGGCCAGGGACTATTCATAGGATTCAGATATATTGGGCAGACTAGATGGGCCAAATGGCTCTTATCTGCCAACACATTCTATGTTTCTATGTTATAAAACCGGCAAAAAACGACTTAGTAGCATATGCAAATGAGGGCTCGCAAGTGCCCAGGGGCGGCGTTACCCTCGTAGGTGCCCAGCTAGCTCAGCCTTATTGTTGCTTCCCCCCGCCCATTCTTTCCCTCTGACCGCCCATCTTCTTACTTCTTGTTTCCCCTAGATCCTACGCCTGCGCACTCAGTCCGTCAGCCGGCGCATGCGCACTGCGATGCCCATTCCTTGTATGACATCACCGTAATTAATGTGCATGTGCCGGCTAATGGCGCAAAGCCGGCGCATTAATTACTGTGATGCCGTACAAGGAACGGGCATCGCACTGCGCATGCGCCTGCCGACGGACTTGCTCATAAAGGTAACGTTTTTATTGACTGTAAGGCTGCTAGAAAGCTATAGGAAGGGTTAAAAAGGAGAAACTTTGATGACAGACTCCATTTAAGCCAATATATTCCATTCAAGAACATATCAGTGCCCGCGCACCCCGTCAAGGTATCCGAGTTAGCGCGGGACCTACCGCTAAACCTACTTATAGTGTGTGAACACTGTTTGATAGGTGCTTAGGTCCGACTCACAGCCAAGCTTCCACAAACCTCCAAAGTGAGATCCCAAATACAATGGGAGGAGGGAGAAGGCCATGAGCCTCACCTATAACAGGCTAGTGTGACATCAGGTGCACCAGAATGTTACCAAAGATAAAAAGAAATGGCACATTCTATACATGTTACAAAACTGTTAGTTACGCTGTGTGCAATTAAGTGCTATTTTGCCTCCCAGCTCTGTTTTCAGCCATTTGCATGGTTCGGTACGAGTCCTTTGTTTTGGGCATGGGTAGCCGCCATTTCGGGACCTTGCACGTGGTCGCGGCCGTCTTACGCCCGTACAGCGGTGGTTGCCAGCAGTCGCCTGGATCTAAGGGCGGATGCGCAGACCGGTGAGCACCGCTGTGTCCTCCAGGACAGCGTAGATTCGTGCTGGGGCTGCCGACCGACCGGCCGTTCGGTGTAAGGACTAAACCTTGCAGGGGGATTCCAGCGGACACCGAGGTGGCTGTGGGGGGCAGGGGTTTCGTGGGGTTTTGGCGCACGAGCGGAGACCGGCCGCAGGACAAAAGCTTGGGGAACCATTTTCGGCTGAAAAGTCTGTGAGGTTGGTCAGGACTTCAGGGATCCGTAACTCCCGAACCTTTGGACCAACGGAGCCGGATTTTGGATATGTTGTTCCCCTACACCAGGACTGTCTGAGGATACCGAATGTAAAGATGTACCCCGTGGTTTTGGGGTACATCCAGAACTTGGGTAACATTGGGTGTGGGTTAATTATGTTAAAGGCTTATCTGAGGGGAGGAGACGTGGGGGTTGTACCAGACATGTAATTGTGTATTGTGGTAATCATGTAAATGTAGCCCTTTCCAGGGCAGGGTTGCATAAAAGGAGACCCCGGGTCAATAAACATCGTCTTGCTTAACCTTCAAATCGCAGCCTCGACTCGTTTGTGGAGGGGGGGAAGGATTATCCTAGCTGTAAGATCGTTACCGGGATTGCTCTACATTTACAGGATCCTTCTGGATATCGCAACAAAGCGGCTCCTCTCTCTCTCCCTAAACCGAGATCCAGGCTATCCAAGCGGTCCAGCTTCCAGCTAGCCGGGGAGTAACCGTAACAATACATATATAGACAGATCACTGAATAAAGTGGCCTACGTGGAAGGAAATGCCCAGAAGGGAAAAATAATCAGTAACTTCAACACACACTGACCCCCTCTCCACTCTGTCGGGGGCTCTACTTGTATACGCTTTTAATAGAACAGGTTCTGTAGACATCTATGTGGAATCAGCTGATGACGGTGTAAAAGGCGTGCGCTTCTTCTTGGCGCTAACATCGACCTGTAATGCCACACTTGAGTTATTTGGTCAGTTTTGGCCCCAAGTGTGCAGACTCCCTATGCGTGTTACTGCAAGGCACAGTGCTCTACACCACTATACAGGCACAGTGTTCTACACCGCTATACAGGCACAGTGTTCTACACCACTATACAGGCACAGTGCTCTACACCGCTATACAGGCACAGTGTTCTACACCGCTATACAGGCACAGTGTTCTACACCGCTATACAGGCACAGTGTTCTACACCGCTATACAGACACAGTGTTCTACACCGCTATACAGGCACAGTGTTCTACACCGCTATACAGGCACAGTGTTCTACACCGCTATACAGGCACAGTGCTCTACACCCCTTATAGGCACGGTGTTCTACACCACTATACAGGCACAGTCTTCTACACCACTATACAGGAACAGTGTTCTACACTGATATATAGGCACAGTTTTCTACACCACTATACAGGCACAGTGTTCTACACCACTATACAGGCACAGTGTTCTACACCGCTATACAGGCACAATTGTTCTACACCGCTATACAGGCACAGTGCTCTACACAACTATACAGGTACAGTGCTTCTACAACCCTATACAGACACAGTGTTTCTACACCACATACAGATACAGTGTTCTACACCACTATACAGGCACAGTGTTCTACACTCACTATACAGGCACAGTGTTCTACACCACTATACAGGCACAGTGTTCTACACCACAATACAGGCACAGTGTTCTACACCGCTATACAGGCACAGTGTTCTACACCGCTATACAGGCACAGTGTTCTACACCATTATACAGGAACAGTATTCCTACACCGCTATACAGGCACAGTGTTCTACACCGCTATACAGGCAAGTGCTCTACACCACTATACAGGCACAGGGTTCTACACACTATACAGGCTACAGTGTTCTACACTACTATACAGGCACAGTGTTCTACACCACTATACAGGCACAGTGTTCTACACCACATATACAGGCACAGTGTTCTACACCACTATACAGGCACAATGTTCTACACGCTATACAGGCACAGTGTTCTACACCACTATACAGGCACAGTGTTCTACACCGCTATACAGGCACAGTGTTCTACACCACTATACAGGCACAGTGTTCTACACCGCTATACAGGCACAGTGCTCTACACCACTATACAGGCACAGTGTTCTACACCACTATACAGGCACAGTGTTCTACACCACTATACAGGCACAGTGTTCTACACCGCTATACAGGCACAGTGTTCTACACCACTATACAGGCACAGTGTTCTACACCGCTATACAGGCACAGTGTTCTACACCGCTATACAGGCACAGTGCTCTACACTACTATATAGGCACGGTGTTCTACACCACTATACAGGCACAGTGTTCTACACCACTATACAGGAACAGTGTTCTACACCGATATATAGGCACAGTGTTCTACACCACTATACAGGCACAGTGTTCTATACCGCTATACAGGCACAGTGCTCTACACAACTATACAGGTACAGTGTTCTACACCACTATACAGGCACAGTGTTCTACACCACTATACAGGCACAGTGTTCTACACCGCTATACAGGCACAGTGTTCTACACCACTATACAGGCACAGTGTTCTACACCACTATACAGGCACAGTGTTCTACACCACTATACAGGCACAGTGTTCTACACCAATATACAGGCACAGTGTTCTACACCACTATACAGGCACAGTGCTTTACACCACTATGCAGGCACAGTATTCTACACCGCTATACAGGCACAGTGCTCTACACCACTATACAGGCACAGTATTCTACACCGCTATACAGGCACAGTGCTCTACACCACTATACAGGTACAGTGTTCTACACCACTATACAGGCACAGTGTTCTACACCCCTATACAGGCACAGTGCTCTACACCGCTATACAGGCACAGTGTTCTACACCACTATACAGGCACAGTGTTCTACACCACTATACAGGTACAGTGTTCTACACCGCTGTACAGGCACAGTGTTCTACACCGCTATACAGGAACAGTGTTCTACACCACTATACAGGCACAGTGTTCTAAACCACTATACAGGCACAGTGTTCTACACCCCTATACAGGCACAGTGCTCTACACCGCTATAAGGGCTCTCTGCATCCAGGAAATAGACGTTTTTTAACGTAATTCTACAAAAATAAATTTGGATCAAAACAAATTTTTCCGAGGCTTGAGTAATGAGGCAACCCAACAGCATGGCAAAATATATAAAACATGACCATAGGACTTGAATCCATGCAATGTCTTCAGACCTGTCCAGATGATGACTGCCGCCATTACCTTGCATTCCTCATGCTTTCTGCTCCGGGATCAGCAACCTCCCCATATCTCTCGAGGATGTTCTTAATCTCTTCAGTATGTCTATCGTATTTACTAATAAACATGAATCTATCTTTTTTTACTTTTTTCTCTTTTTTTAATCTCTTTTATAATTTTCACATATTTTATCAACTTTTAGGTTAACCTCCTTCAAAAATATTTGTGCATAATTTTTTATTTTTCTTCTCCTTCTCCTCAATAAAGCTGTGGCTTGACAGAGATCCCATCCATCCTCGTGAGTTGGCTTTTTGGAACACTGTCAAATACATGAGGTGCATGAAGAACTGGAATAATGGATTTGTTGTAAACTGTGTAGTTTCACTGGAGAATGGAAAGGAGAGATCTGGATATGTTTCCACCCATTCTGACTTGCCTTTATATTCCCAGGATGTTTCTGCCATAGATTTTTCATTTCTCTACTTACTCAATATATGAAGGGATGCTTTTCTCCTTTTTTAAGTTGTGGCAGAAAGATACTGGCAATATAAAAGCATTTCATATAGAGAAGAAAGATTAGCATTAAAAACAGCTGATGGCCCCTCCCTGACAGGAGAGTGGTGACCATTGGAGTTATGGAGCAGGTGAAATACAGGTCCTTCTAAAAAAAATTAGCATATTGTGATAAAGTTCATTATTTTCTGTAATGTACTGATAAACATTAGACTTTCATATATTTTAGATTCATTACACACCTGCAAAAGATTCCTGAGTAGAGTTGAGCGAACACCTGGATGTTCGGGTTCGAGAAGTTCGGCCGAACATCCCGGAAATGTTCGGGTTCGGGATCCGAACCCGATCCGAACTTCGTCCCGAACCCGAACCCCATTGAAGTCAATGGGGACCCGAACTTTTCGGCACTAAAAAGGCTGTAAAACAGCCCAGGAAAGAGCTAGAGGGCTGCAAAAGGCAGCAACATGTAGGTAAATCCCCTGCAAACAAATGTGGATAGGGAAATGAATTAAAATAAAAATTAAATAAATAAAAATTAACCAAAATCAATTGGAGAGAGGTTCCATAGCAGAGAATCTGGCTTCCCGTCACCCACCACTGGAACAGTCCATTCTCAGATATTTAGGCCCCGGCACCCAGGCAGAGGAGAGAGGTCCCGTAACAGAGAATCTGTCTTCATGTCAGCAGAGAATTAGTCTGCATGTCATAGCAGAGAATGAGGCTTCACGTCAGCCACCACTGCAACAGTCCATTGGCATATATTTAGGCCCAGCACCCAGGCAGAGGAGGGAGGTCCCATAACATAGAATCTGTCTTCATGTCAGCAGAGAATCAGTCTGCATGTCATAGCAGAGAATCAGGCTTCATGTCAGCCACCACTGCAACAGTCCATTGTCATATATTTAGGCCCAGCACCCAGGCAGAGGAGGGAGGTCCCATAACATAGAATCTGTCTTCATGTCAGCAGAGAATTAGTCTGCATGTCATAGCAGAGAATCAGGCTTCACGTCAGCCACCACTGCAACAGTCCATTGGCATATATTTAGGCCCAGCACACACACAGGCAGAGGAGAGAGGTCCCGTAACAGAGAATCTGGCTTCATGTCAGCAGAGAATCAGTCTGCATGTCATAGCAGAGAATGAGGCTTCACGTCAGCCACCACTGCAACAGTCCATTGGCATATATTTAGGCCCAGCACACACACAGGCAGAGGAGAGAGGTCCCGTAACAGAGAATCTGTCTTCATGTCAGCAGAGAATTAGTCTGCATGTCATAGCAGAGAATGAGGCTTCACGTCAGCCACCACTGCAACAGTCCATTGGCATATATTTAGGCCCAGCACCCAGGCAGAGGAGAGAGGTCCCGTAACAGAGAATCTGGCTTCATGTCAGCAGAGAATTAGTCTGCATGTCATAGCAGAGAATCAGGCTTCACGTCACCCACCACTGCAACAGTCCATTGTCATAAATTTAGGCCCAGCACTAGTGTTGAGCGGCATGTCCCATATTCGAATTCGCGAAATTTTGTGAATATTCGAAAGAATATTCGTAAAATATTCGCGATTATTCAAATTCGTTATTATTTCGCATATGCGATAATTCGAATTTTCGCATCGCATAATACATATGCTATGCAAAATTCACATGTGCGCTAATGAAATCGCCTTACGAAGATTCGCAACTCAATTCAATCACTAATGTATGAATGCAATGCCCTTTGCCTCTGTTCTGGGACAAGTGTAGATATTCGCATGTGCGCTAATAAAATCGCCTTACGAAGATTCGCACCTCAATCACTTTCTAGGGAATGTGAGACTTTTGGGAATCAATCGAGATACAGTGGGGGGTGATGACAGTAGTTGACAGAGTACAGATCAATGTAATCTGTAAGGTGGAAAGTAAAATAAAAAATACGAATATTCGTAAATCGAATTTTACGAAGTTCTACGTATTCGCGAATATGGTGCTATACTATATGAATGCACAGGCCTTTGCCTCTCTGTTCTGGGGACAAGTGTAGATATTTGCATTTGCGTTAATAAAATCGCCTTACGAAGATTCGCAGCTCAATTCAATCACTAATGTATGAATGCAAAGCCCTTTGCCTCTGTTCTGGGACAAGTGTAGATATTCGCATGTGCGCTAATAAAATCGCCTTACGAAGATTCGCAACTCAATTCACTAATGTATGAATGCAAAGCCCTTTGCCTCTGTTCTGGGACGTGCCGATATTCGCATGTGCGCTAATAAAATCGCCTTACGAAGATTCGCAACTCAATTCACTAATGTATGAATGCAAAGCCCTTTGCCTCTGTTCTGGGACGTGCCGATATTCGCATGTGCGCTAATAAAATCGCCTTACGAAGATTCGCGCCTCAATCACTTTCTAGGCAATGTGAGTAAGATCTGAGCTGTTGGACCTTTGGGAAACAATCAATTATATGTGTACTGTAATTTTGTGGGGGGGGGGGGGGGAAACAAAAAACGAATATTCGTTTTTACGAATATATAGCACTATATTCGAAATATTCGCGAAATTGCGAAGTTGCGATATTCGCGAAAAAAATTTGCTTTTCGAATATTCGCGCTCAACACTACCCAGCACCCAGGCAGAGGAGAGAGGTCCCGTAACAGACAATCTGGCTTCATGTCAGCAGAGAATCAGTCTGCATGTCATAGCAGAGAATGAGGCTTCACGTCAGCCACCACTGCAACAGTCCATTGGCATATATTTAGGCCCAGCACCCAGGCAGAGGAGGGAGGTCCCGTAACAGAGAATCTGTCTTCATGTCAGCAGAGAATTAGTCTGCATGTCATAGCAGAGAATGAGGCTTCACGTCAGCCACCACTGCAACAGTCCATTGGCATATATTTAGGCCCAGCACACACACAGGCAGAGGAGAGAGGTCCCGTAACAGAGAATCTGGCTTCATGTCAGCAGAGAATTAGTCTGCATGTCATAGCAGAGAATGAGGCTTCACGTCAGCCACCACTGCAACAGTCCATTGGCATATATTTAGGCCCAGCACACACACAGGCAGAGGAGAGAGGTCCCGTAACAGAGAATCTGGCTTCATGTCAGCAGAGAATCAGTCTGCATGTCATAGCAGAGAATGAGGCTTCACGTCAGCCACCACTGCAACAGTCCATTGGCATATATTTAGGCCCAGCACCCAGGCAGAGGAGGGAGGTCCCGTAACAGAGAATCTGGCTTCATGTCAGCAGAGAATCAGTCTGCATGTCATAGCAGAGAATGAGGCTTCACGTCAGCCACCACTGCAACAGTCCATTGGCATATATTTAGGCCCAGCACCCAGGCAGAGGAGGGAGGTCCCGTAACAGAGAATCTGTCTTCATGTCAGCAGAGAATTAGTCTGCATGTCATAGCAGAGAATGAGGCTTCACGTCAGCCACCACTGCAACAGTCCATTGGCATATATTTAGGCCCAGCACACACACAGGCAGAGGAGAGAGGTCCCGTAACAGAGGATCTGGCTTCATGTCAGCAGAGAATCAGTCTGCATGTCATAGCAGAGAATCAGGCTTCACGTCAGCCACCACTGCAACAGTCCATTGTCATAAATTTAGGCCCAGCACCCAGGCAGAGGAGAGAGGTCCCGTAACAGAGAATCTGGCTTCATGTCAGCAGAGAATCAGTCTTCATATCATAGCAGAGAATCAGGCTTCACGTCACCCACCACTGTAAGAGTCAATTTTCATAAATTTAGGCCCAGAACCCAGGCAGAGGAGAAAGGTCCCGTAACAGACAATCTGGCTTCATGTCAGCAGAGAATCAGTCTTCATATCATAGCAGAGAATCAGGCTTCACGTCACCCACCACTGCAACAGTCCATTGGCATATATTTAGGCCTAGCACACAGGCAGAGCAGAGAGGTCCCGTAACAGACAATCTGGCTTCATGACAGCAGAGAATCAGTCTGCATGTCATAGCAGAGAATCAGGCTTCACGTCAGCCACCACTGCAACAGTCCATTGTCATAAATTTAGGCCCAGCACCCAGGCAGAGGAGAGAGGTCCCGTAACAGAGAATCTGGCTTCATGTCAGCAGAGAATCAGTCTTCATATCATAGCAGAGAATCAGGCTTCACGTCACCCACCACTGTAAGAGTCAATTTTCATAAATTTAGGCCCAGAACCCAGGCAGAGGAGAAAGGTCCCGTAACAGACAATCTGGCTTCATGTCAGCAGAGAATCAGTCTTCATATCATAGCAGAGAATCAGGCTTCACGTCACCCACCACTGCAACAGTCAATTTTCATAAATTTAGGCCCAGAACCCAGGCAGAGGAGAAAGGTCCCGTAACAGACAATCTGGCTTCATGTCAGCAGAGAATCAGTCTTCATATCATAGCAGAGAATCAGGCTTCACGTCACCCACCACTGCAACAGTCCATTGGCATATATTTAGGCCTAGCACACAGGCAGAGCAGAGAGGTCCCGTAACAGACAATCTGGCTTCATGACAGCAGAGAATCAGTCTGCATGTCATAGCAGAGAATCAGGCTTCACGTCAGCCACCACTGCAACAGTCCATTGTCATAAATTTAGGCCCAGCACCCAGGCAGAGGAGAGAGGTCCCGTAAAAGAGGATCTGGCTTCATGTCAGCAGAGAATCAGTCTGCATGTCATAGCAGAGAATGAGGCTTCACGTCACCCACCACTGCAACAGTCCATTGGCATATATTTAGGCCTAGCACACAGGCAGAGCAGAGAGGTCCCGTAACAGACAATCTGGCTTCATGTCAGCAGAGAATCAGTCTGCATGTCATAGCAGAGAATGAGGCTTCACGTCACCCACCACTGCAACAGTGCATTGGCATATATTTAGGCCTAGCACACAGGCAGAGCAGAGAGGTCCCGTAACAGACAATCTGGCTTCATGTCAGCAGAGAATCAGTCTGCATGTCATAGCAGAGAATGAGGCTTCACGTCACCCACCACTGCAACAGTCCATTGGCATATATTTAGGCCTAGCACACAGGCAGAGCAGAGAGGTCCCGTAACAGACAATCTGGCTTCATGACAGCAGAGAATCAGTCTGCATGTCATAGCAGAGAATGAGGCTTCACGTCAGCCACCACTGCAACAGTCCATTGGCATATATTTAGGCCTAGCACACAGGCAGAGGAGAGGTTCATTCAACTTTGGGTAGCCTCGCAATATAATGGTAAAATGAAAATAAAAATAGGATTGAATGAGGAAGTGCCCTGGAGTCCAATAATATATGGTTATGGGGAGGTAGTTAATGTCTAATCTGGACAAGGGACGGACAGGTCCTGTGGGATCCATGCCTGGTTCATTTTTATGAACGTCAGCTTGTCCACATTGGCTGTAGACAGGCGGCTGCGTTTGTCTGTAATGACGCCCCCTGTCGTGCTGAATACACGTTCAGACAAAACGCTGGCTGCCGGGCAGGCCAGCACCTCCAAGGCATAAAAGGCTAGCTCTGGCCACGTGGACAATTTAGAGACCCAGAAGTTGAATGGGGCCGAACCATCAGTCAGTACGTGGAGGGGTGTGCACACGTACTGTTCCACCATGTTAGTGAAATGTTGCCTTCTGCTAACACGTTGCGTATCAGGTGGTGGTGCAGTTAGCTGTGGCGTGTTGACAAAAGTTTTCCACATCTCTGCCATGCTAACCCTGCCCTCAGAGGAGCTGGCCGTGACACAGCTGCCTTGGCGACCTCTTGCTCCTCCTCTGCCTTGGCCTTGGGCTTCCACTTGTTCCCCTGTGACATTTGGGAATGCTCTCAGTAGCGCGTCTACCAACGTGCGCTTGTACTCGCGCATCTTCCTATCACGCTCCAGTGCAGGAAGTAAGGTGGGCACATTGTCTTTGTAGCGTGGATCCAGCAGGGTGGCAACCCAGTAGTCCGCACAGGTTAAAATGTGGGCAACTCTGCTGTCGTTGCGCAGGCACTGCAGCATGTAGTCGCTCATGTGTGCCAGGCTGCCCAGGGGTAAGGACAAGCTATCCTCTGTGGGAGGCGTATCGTCATCGTCCTGCCTTTCCCCCCAGCCACGCACCAGTGATGGACCCGAGCTGCGTTGGGTGCCACCCCGCTGTGACCATGCTTCATCCTCATCCTCCTCCACCTCCTCCTCATCCTCGTCCTCCTCGTCCTCCAGTAGTGGGCCCTGGCTGGCCACATTTGTACCTGGCCTCTGCTGTTGCCAAAAACCTCCCTCTGAGTCACTTCGAAGAGACTGGCCAGAAAGTGCTAAAAATGACCCCTCTTCCTCCTCCTCCTCCTCCTCCTCCTGGGCCACCTCCTCTTCCATCATCGCCCTAAGTGTTTTCTCAAGGAGACATAGAAGTGGTATTGTAACGCTGATAACGGTGTCATCGCCACTGGCCATGTTGGTGGAGTACTCAAAACAGCGCAACAGGGCACACAGGTCTCGCATGGAGGCCCAGTCATTGGTGGTGAAGTGGTGCTGTTCTGTAGTGCGACTGACCCGTGCGTGCTGCAGCTGAAACTCCACTATGGCCTGCTGCTGCTCGCACAGTCTGTCCAGCATGTGCAAGGTGGAGTTCCACCTGGTGGGCACGTCGCATATGAGGCGGTGAGCGGGAAGGCCGAAGTTACGCTGTAGCGCAGACAGGCGAGCAGCAGCAGGATGTGAACGCCGGAAGCGCGAACAGACGGCCCGCACTTTATGCAGCAGCTCTGACATGTCGGGGTAGTTGTGAATGAACTTCTGCACCACCAAATTCAGCACATGCGCCAAGCAAGGGATGTGCGTCAAATTGGCTAGTCCCAGAGCTGCAACGAGATTTCGCCCATTATCACACACCACCAGGCCGGGCTTGAGGCTCACCGGCAGCAACCACTCGTCGGTCTGTTGTTCAATACCCCGCCACAACTCCTGTGCGGTGTGGGGCCTGTCCCCCAAACATATGAGTTTCAGAATGGCCTGCTGACGTTTACCCCGGGCTGTGCTGAAGTTGGTGGTGAAGGTGTGTGGCTGACTGGATGAGCAGGTGGAAGAAGAGGAGGAGGAAGCCGAGAAGGAGGAGGTGGCAACAGGAGGCAAAGAATGTTGCCCTGCGATCCTTGGCGGCGGAAGGACGTGCGCCAAACAGCTCTCCGCCTGGGGCCCAGCTGCCACTACATTTACCCAGTGTGCAGTTAGGGAGATATAGCGTCCCTGGCCGTGCTTACTGGTCCACGTATCTGTGGTTAGGTGGACCTTGCCACAGATGGCGTTGCGCAGTGCACACTTGATTTTATCGGATACTTGGTTGTGCAGGGAAGGCACGGCTCTCTTGGAGAAGTAGTGGCGGCTGGGAACAACATACTGTGGGACAGCAAGCGACATGAGCTGTTTGAAGCTGTCTGTGTCCACCAGCCTAAATGACAGCATTTCATAGGCCAGTAGTTTAGAAATGCTGGCATTCAGGGCCAGGGATCGAGGGTGGCTAGGTGGGAATTTACGCTTTCTATCAAATGTTTGTGAGATGGAGAGCTGAACGCTGGCGTGTGACATGGTTGAGACGCTTGGTGACGGAGGTGGTGGTGGTGGTGTTGGTGGTACATCCCCTGTTTGCTGGGCGGCAGGTGCCAACGTTCCTCCAGAGGCGGAGGAAGAGGCCGAGGCGGCAGCAGCAGAATAGGCCGAGGCGGCAGCAGCAGAAGAGGTAGCAGGGGGAGCCTGAGTGACTTCCTTGGTTTTAAGGTGTTTACTCCACTGCAGTTCATGCTTTGCATGCAGGTGCCTGGTCATGCAGGTTGTGCTCAGGTTCAGAACGTTAATGCCTCGCTTCAGGCTCTGATGGCACAGCGTGCAAACCACTCGGGTCTTGTCGTCAGCACATTGTTTGAAGAAGTGCCATGCCAGGGAACTCCTTGAAGCTGCCTTTGGGGTGCTCGGTCCCAGATGGCGGCGGTCAGTAGCAGGCGGAGTCTCTTGGCGGCGGGTGTTCTGCTTTTGCCCACTGCTCCCTCTTTTGCTACGCTGTTGGCTCGGTCTCACCACTGCCTCTTCCTCCGAACTGTGAAAGTCAGTGGCACGACCTTCATTCCATGTGGGGTCTAGGACCTCATCGTCCCCTGCATCGTCTTCCACCCAGTCTTGATCCCTGACCTCCTGTTCAGTCTGCACACTGCAGAAAGACGCAGCAGTTGGCACCTGTGTTTCGTCATCATCAGAGACATGCTGAGGTGGTATTCCCATGTCCTCATCATCAGGAAACATAAGTGGTTGTGCGTCAGTGCATTCTATGTCTTTCACCGCTGGGGAAGGGCTAGGTGGATGCCCTTGGGAAACCCTGCCAGCGGAGTCTTCAAACAGCATAAGAGACTGCTGCATAACTTGAGGCTGAGACAGTTTCCCTGGTATGCATGGGGGTGATGTGACAGACTGATGGGGTTGGTTTTCAGGCGCCATCTGTGCGCTTTCTGCAGAAGACTGGGTGGGAGATAATGTGAACGTGCTGGATCCACTGTCGGCCACCCAATTGACTAATGCCTGTACCTGCTCAGGCCTTACCATCCTTAGAACGGCATTGGGCCCCACCATATATCGCTGTAAATTCTGGCGGCTACTGGGACCTGAGGTAGTTGGTACACTAGGACGTGTGGATGTGGCAGAACGGCCACGTCCTCTCCCAGCACCAGAGGGTCCACTAACACCACCACGACCATGTCCACGTCCGCGTCCCTTACTAGATGTTTTTCTCATTGTTATGGTTCACCACAACAACAAATATATTATTTGGCCCAATGTATTGTATTCAAATTCAGCGGGATATAAATTTGAGGCCTAGTATTTAGGCGCTGGGTGACCGGTATGGATTTAGTGACAGAATTAGACTTGGAAATGCACAGAAGCGTGTGTGTGAAGTTATTCTGAATGACCCTATGTGCACCTTGAATATTATATACCCTTTTAGGGATAGATTTCAAATAGCTCTGATATAGCAGAAACCACTAAATTATGAAATTGCTAAATTGGGAATTGTATTTCAACCCAGAACAAGAAATGTGCTTGAACGGACACTAAATAACTCGCCCAGCTACAGCACTAGGGACAGATTTAGCTGGATATAAATTTGAGGCCTAGTATTTAGGCGCTGGGTGACCGGTATGGATTTAGTGACAGAATTAGACTTGGAAATGCACAGAAGCGTGTGTGTGAAGTTATTCTGAATGACCCTATGTGCACCTTGAATATTATATACCCTTTTAGGGATAGATTTCAAATAGCTCTGATATAGCAGAAACCACTAAATTATGAAATTGCTAAATTGGGAATTGTATTTCAACCCAGAACAAGAAATGTGCTTGAACGGACACTAAATAACTCGCCCAGCTACAGCACTAGGACAGATTTAGCGGGATATAAATTTGAGGCCTAGTATTTAGGCGCTGCGTGACAGGTATGGGTTTAGTGACAGAATTAGACTTGGAAATACACAGTAGCGGGTGTGTGTGAAGTTATTCTGAATGACCCAATGTGCACCTTGAATATTATATACCCTTTTAGGGATAGATTTCAAATAGCTCTGATATAGCAGAAACCACTAAATTATGAAATTGCTAAATTGGGAATTGTATTTCAACCCAGAACAAGAAATGTGCTTGAACGGACACTAAATAACTCGCCCAGCTACAGCACTAGGACAGATTTAGCGGGATATAAATTTGAGGCCTAGTATTTAGGCGCTGGGTGACAGGTATGGGTTTAGTGACAGAATTAGACTTGGAAATACACAGTAGCGGGTGTGTGTGAAGTTATTCTGAATGACCCAATGTGCACCTTGAATATTATATACCCTTTTAGGGATAGATTTCAAATAGCTCTGATATAGCAGAAACCACTAAATTATGAAATTGCTAAATTGGGAATTGTATTTCAACCCAGAACAAGAAATGTGCTTGAACGGACACTAAATAACTCGCCCAGCTACAGCACTAGGACAGATTTAGCGGGATATAAATTTGAGGCCTAGTATTTAGGCGCTGCGTGACAGGTATGGGTTTAGTGACAGAATTAGACTTGGAAATACACAGTAGCGGGTGTGTGTGAAGTTATTCTGAATGACCCAATGTGCACCTTGAATATTATATACCCTTTTAGGGATAGATTTCAAATAGCTCTGATATAGCAGAAACCACTAAATTATGAAATTGCTAAATTGGGAATTGTATTTCAACCCAGAACAAGAAATGTGCTTGAACGGACACTAAATAACTCGCCCAGCTACAGCACTAGGACAGATTTAGCGGGATATAAATTTGAGGCCTAGTATTTAGGCGCTGGGTGACAGGTATGGGTTTAGTGACAGAATTAGACTGGGATATGGCCAAAAAATGAACAGACTATTGCTGGTTAAATGCACTTGGTGTGACAGCTTCACCCTGATGTAGGCTTTAGCCAAAAAACAACCACACCATTGAGGGTTAAATGCACTTGGTGACAGGCGCAGCTTGCCCCTGATTTAGTATATGGCCAAAAAATGAACAGACTATTGCTGGTTAAATGCACTTGGTGTGACAGCTTCACCCTGATGTAGGCTTCAGCCAAAAAACAACCACACCATTGAGGGTTAAATGCACTTGGTCGCAGCTTGGATGCACTTGGTCGCAGCACCGCACAAGACACAAAATGGCCGCCGATCACACCATAAAAAAGTGACTGACAAACGGTCTGGGCAGCCTAAAAACAGTGAGTGAGCATTTGAGTATCAGCAGCTCAATGATGCACAGCTGCAGATCGATCGATTAATCAAGTGAAGTCCTTTGGAGGAGTTAATCTGCCTAATCTCGCCCTACTGTCGCATCCGCAACCTCTCCCTACGCTAATCAGAGCAGAGTGACGGGCGGCGCTATGTGACTCCAGCTTAAATAGAGGCTGGGTCACATGGTGCTCTGGCCAATCACAGCCATGCCAATAGTAGGCATGGCTGTGACGGCCTCTTGGGGCAAGTAGTATGACGCTTGTTGATTGGCTGCTTTGCAGCCTTTCAAAAAGCGCCAAGAAAGCGTCACAAAAGCGCGAAGAAAGCGACGAACACCGAACCCGAACCCGGACTTTTACGAAAATGTCCGGGTTCGGGTCCGTGTCACGGACACCCCAAAATTCGGTACGAACCCGAACTATACAGTTCGAGTTCGCTCATCCCTATTCCTGAGGCTTTTAAAAAATCCCAGCCTGGTTCATTACTCCAAACCGCAATCATGAGTAAGACTGCCGACCTGACTGCTGTCCAGAAGGCCATCATTGACACCCTCAAGCAAGAGGGTAAGACACAGAAAGAAATTTCTGAACGAATAGGCTGTTCCCAGAGTGCTGTATCAAGGCACCTCAGTGGGAAGTCTGTGGGAAGGAAAAAGTGTGGCAGAAAACGCTGCACAACGAGAAGAGGTGACCGGACCCTGAGGAAGATTGTGGAGAAGGACCGATTCCAGACTTTGGGGGACCTGCGGAAGCAGTGGACTGAGTCTGGAGTAGAAACATCCAGAGCCACCGTGTACAGGCGTGTGCAGGAAATGGGCTACAGGTGCCGCATTCCCCAGGTCAAGCCACTTTTGAACCAGAAAAAGCGGCAGAAGCGCCTGACCTGGGCTACAGAGAAGCAGCACTGGACTGTTGCTCAGTGGTCCAAAGTACTTTTTTCGGATGAAAGCAAATTTTGCATGTCATTCTGAAATCAAGGTGCCAGAGTCTGGAGGAAGACTGGGGAGAGGGAAATGCCAAAATGCCTGAAGTCCAGTGTCAAGTCCCCACAGTCAGTGATGGTCTGGGGAGCCATGTCAGCTGCTGGTGTTGGTCCACTGTGTTTTATCAAGGGCAGGGTCAATGCAGCCGCTATCAGGAGATTGTGTAGCACTTCATGCTTCCATGTGCTGAAAAGCTTTATGGAGATGACGATTTCATTTTTCAGCACGACCTGGCACCTGCTCACAGTGCCAAAACCACTGGTAAATGGTTTACTGACCATGGTATTACTGTGCTCAATTGGCCTGCCAACTCTCCTGACCTGAACCCCATAGAGAATCTGTGGGATATTGGGAAGAGAAAGTTGCGATACGCAAGACCCAACACTCTGGATGAGCTTAAGGCCGCTATCGAAGCATCCTGGGCCTCCATAACACCTCAGCAGTGCCACAGGCTGATTGCCTCCATGCCACGCCGCAGTGAAGCATCCTGGGCCTCCATAACACCTCAGCAGTGCCACAGGCTGATTGCCTCCATGCCACGCCGCATTGAAGCATCCTGGGCCTCCATAACACCTCAGCAGTGCCACAGGCTGATTGCCTCCATGCCACGCCGCATTGAAGCAGTCATTTCTGCAAAAGGATTCCCGACCAAGTATTGAGTGCAGAACTGAACATAATTATTTGAAGGTTGACTTTTTTTGTATTAAAAACACTTTTCTTTTATTGGTCGGATGAAATATGCTAATTTTTTTAGATAGGAATTTGGGGTTTTCATGAGCTGTATGCCAAAATCATCAATATTAAAACAATAAAAGGCTTGAACTACTTCAGTTGTGTGTAATGAATCTAAAATATATGAAAGTCTAATGTTTATCAGCACATTACAGAAAATAATCAACTTTATCACAATATGCTAATTTTTTTAGAAGGACCTGTATATAGCTGAAGCCAGTAGTCAGTTGGAGAATGAGGATGTACATAGGAAGGTAAGTGGTGATCCAACAAATACATTGTAAAGAGAAATGGACTCAGTGGAGGCTGGTGTTATCACTGAAACTGTGAAGAACGTTCAAGTGAGTGAGACCCCTCGGGCACCTTAGTTGTATCTGCTTCCAATGATACATAAGGATTAGAGTTCAGCACGAATATTTGAATAGCGATTTATATTTTTAGCAAATATCGTCACATCGCTAATTCGCAAATATTTTGAATATAGCACTATAAATTTGTTATTTTGTATATTCGTTTTATGTTTTTTTTAATTGTTATATTTTTTTCTTTTCCACTTCCCAAAAGTAGTTCTTACCTGTTCTGAGGATTCCTGGCTTCCTGGCTGCTCCAGTCAGTGCCCGTTGCCGCTTCTGCCGACTTCCGTGCTCATGGAGCGTCCCCATCACCATGGGAACGCCTCCATACTAGAATGTACTTTCGGATGTGAGAATTAAGTTGAAATCGCAATGCGATTACTTCAAGTTAAATTAATTGCATTGTGATTTCAACTTAGAGCTGTGTTTCTAATGGGTCAGCTTGCTAGAATTAACGAAGGTAACAAATATGGAATATAGCAGTGCTAAGTTGAAATCGCCATGCGATTACTTCAAGTTATATTAATTGCATGACGATTTCAACTTAGCACTGCTATATTCCATATTCGTTAACTTTGTTAATTCTTTTTTTTTTTTTTATATTGACAATTTTTATTGTTTTTTCCTTTTTCATAGTCACAGTCATAGTAAAGAGCATTGACCAGTATACAGTATAAAAAGTTATACATATATGATAACTGTAATCAACAGGCATAAGTACACGCTGCATTAATAAACGCAGAGAGAGGCCTATAAGGCCTCATAAAGGCATTTGTCAAATAAAGGTGAACAATAATACAAACATAAAATAACTTTGTGACAGGGTACTAAGATAGAGCCGACATGGTGCAAGTATGAGAACCATTAGAGTGAAATCAAGGTATTGGCCCAGGAACAGTGGGGTAGTGAAAGTGAGTTAAGAGAAATTTCTATAGGCTCTCCAAGGGGACCATGTCTGGAGAAAAGTGTGTCTGGTGCGAGATTCCCAATGGGAGATCTCTTCCATTCTGTAGATCTGATCAACTCTGCTGATCCATTGATCCAGACTAGGAACCGTGGAAGACAACCAACAAGTCGGAAGTAGTAGTCTGGCAGCAGCTATCATGAGTGAGAAAAGTGAGGACTTAGATGAGTTAACCCCTCCTATACCTAAAGATAGCAGAGCCAAATCTGGTGAGCAAGAGAAGGAAGTCTGGCAGATTTGGTTACATAATTTGATTGTGTTAAGCCACCACGGGTTGATTAGCTCGCATGACCACCAGATATGCAAAAACGAGCCTTTGGACTTGGAACAACGCCAGCACCTATCCGTGGCGCTAGGACTATATAGGCATGTCTTGTCTGGAGTTCTGTACCATCTCATAAGGATCTTATAGCTATTTTCTTGGATACGTACGCATCTGGATATCTTATGTGGGGTAATTAAAGCTTTGGCAATTTCGGGAGGTGTCAGAGTTCGTTGGAGGTCTTTTTCCCACAAACCAATGACTGCGGGTTTGAGGGCTGTAAGGGGGGACATCAGGTTTTTATATATTGTGGAGATGATTCTAGGGGGATAGTTCCTGTTACTTATCAATCCTTCAAACCAGCAGGTAGTGTTGGAAGAAGGGGATTTTTTTGTGAGGAGAAGGGATTCGGATCTAATGAAGCTCATAAGGACAGGGTTGCGAACCTGTGTGTTTAGTACTTTACAAATTTCTAAATCTGAGAGTATACATCCGTTTGGGTCTAGGAGCTGAGAAACAGGAGTATCAAGGGATCTTAAAGCCAAAGGACAGCTATCTCTCAAGTCTTTAGGGGCCAGATTAATAACATCTCTTATCTGAAGAAGAGGGGAAGGCAGGTTTAAGACCTTAGAGTCAAGAGAGAAATTTCTCCAGACCTTCAATGTATTACGGATGAGAGGGTTTGGGATGGAGCCAGGTGGAGGAAGTGGTTTATCAGCTAGTAGGAGAGCCCTGATGGGGGAGGATAGAAAGGCATTCTCTATTATGGGCCAAGATTTATGGGGTGGATTTCTAATCCAGTCGACTACTCGAGAGAGTTGAATGGCCTTCATATATACCTCTGGGTCGGGAAGCCCAATACCGCCTTTAGCTTTAGATCTAGTTAGTGTAAGGAACGAGATGCGGGAATTTTTACCATTCCAAATAAATTTCCGTATGAGTTTATTGAGGGAAGCAAAAAAGGATTTAGGGATTTCTATAGGGAGTACCTGCATTAAGTAGGTAAGTCTGGGTATGATTAGAGACATTAGGATGTTTTTCCTTCCAAACCAAGAGAGGTATGGGAAATCTAGTGAGTCAATCTGGGTTTGTATAGATGCTAAGAGAGGTTTAAAATTCAAGCTAAATAAATCTGACAAATGGGGGGAAATCCTGATTCCTAGATATGTTAGTAGTTGGGTTTGCCAATTAAATGGGGAGTTTGCCTGAAGGGATGAGAGACTCAGGGGAGAGAGACCCATATGGAGAATTTGAGATTACGAGGGATTGACTTTGAAGTTGGATAGTGAACCAAATAAGGAGAGTTTTGACAAAATTCTGGGCATGGAAGTATGGGGGTTGGTGGTTAGGATCAATAAGTCATCTGCAAAAGCCGCCAGTTTAAATTCGTGACGCCCGACAACCAAACCTTTGATCTCCCTGTCTTGCCGAAGAATTTGAAGGAGAGATTCCATTACTAGGACAAATATAAGGGGAGATAGTGGGCAGCCTTGTCTCGTGCCATTTCTTATTGGGAATTGAGAAGACATAAGTCCATTGACCGACACGGATGCCGAAGAATGCACATACATAGAAAAAACAGCATTTATGTATTGTATAGGCAGATGAAATTTTGAGAGGGTCAGCTTAATGTATGTCCAATCTATTCTATCAAATGCCTTTTCAGCATCCGTGCCGATCATGACCAGGGGGATGGCTTTATGGGCAGCGTAAAACAGGGCGTTGAGTATTTTAGTTGTGTTATCCTTCCCTTCACGACCCCTAACAAACCCTACCTGGTCCGGATGGATTAAATGGGGGAGTAAGTTTTGGAGTCTTGTGGCAAGCATTTTAGCAATGAGCTTGAGGTCCACATTGAGCAAGGATATGGGGCGGTAATTGGAGCAAGATGAGAGGTCCTTACCCTCTTTCGGGATTATTGTGATAGTGGCTCTCGTCATATCTGAGGAAAGTGGGTGGCCGATTAGCGTACTGTTGCAAATGGGGAGCATGAAAGGAAGTAAAAGTTCTCCAAAGGCCGAATAGTACGATATGGGAAGGCCATCGGGGCCTGGACTTTTTCCTTTGGGGGTAGACTTGATGGCTGTTGTTAATTCTAGAGTGGTAAATGGCTTAGATAGAGATTCTAACTTTGTTAATTCTAGCAAGCTGACCCATTAGAAACACAGCTCTAAGTTGAAATCGCAATTCAATTAATTTAACTTGAAGTAATCGCATTGCGATTTCAACTTAGACCTGGTTTACTGTGGTTGGCTTGGTAGAATTAGCAAAGATAACGAATATGACGAATGTATTCGTCATATTCCTCAAAACGAAGATATCAAAATATTCTCCATCTTCGTTTTAGCTCCATATTCATCAACTTTGCTAATTCTAGCAATCAAATAGGAAGGTTGACTATAGAGACAGCTAAGTTTATTTCGCCATGTGATTATATTAGTTTGCTTTTTTTTTAAATAAATAGAATAATTATAATAATTATCAAGTAATTATCAAGATTTGTCATTTTCGCTAATTCTAGATATCAAACCAATAGGAAAGTTGCCTTAAGTTAAAATCGCAATACACGATTATTTAAATCGCTGTCGGAATATTTTTGCTGTCTCCGATTGACATTCTATATTATTTATGTGAATAAATTAAAATCTGTAATAAAGGAGATTCTAATTTATTATCATAAATATCAAACTAAAACAAGCTCGTGATCTGCGTTGAATTGAAGACAAAACCCAGTTACAGACAAAATATATATGTAATTTATTAATACAATTTATAGTGCAAAATAATATATAATAAAATTGGCGATAATAAAATTCAATCAATGATATGCAAAATAGTGATAAAGTCAAAAATAATTGAGAATATATATATATATATATATATATATACACAATTATGCCTTTCTTATAATTATACCCCTCAATTATATTTAAAATCTATTAAATACTTGATTTCTCTCAGCCGACAAATGTCCGATTAAACCCAAATCTGGTTTATCTTTTATCTATACAAATATATATATATATATCTATATAATCAACCATATCGGTCTAGAACTGAATTCAATTCCTTGGAGATAATACCGTGTTTTCACCAGTATATTTTCAATCTCCCTGTATTGGATTAATTTTCTGGATGATGCTGCAGGTACACCCCAATCTTATTCCAAAACAGATACTATACACAAAGTATGGTTAATTGAATATATATAGATATGTATTATATTAATTAATTATCCTATAAAATATAGGTAAGGTTATACTGTACCAAAATGTCAGCTAGCAGAAATCAGTTTCAATGGTTTTAAGATGGCTGCCTCCAATGACTGAAAAGGTGGTCAGGGCTGGATCTGGTCTTTTGAAGATGGTAAGAGAGAGAGAGCTAGAGAGCGCTAGAGATCGATCCCTTCTGTCAGCCCATACCATATTTTTATCCTATCTTAGAAAGGGCTTGGCCACGTTTTATCATTAACTAGTGACCTCACTTTATAATCAATAGAACCTCCCTAAATGTTTATGTTACCCTAACACTAGATGGCACTAGTACTCCATACCAAAGTCGAAGCACTCACTTCATTCTTTTATTTATATACTAGCTATAAATTTAATCTAAGGTTTCAGACAAAACCTTGAGAAGATCTGGAATAGACAATGACTTTTATACTTAGTCAACCACTTTGTTTATCCTTAAATCTTTTGACCAGACCTAATTAAATCAAGATACACATGACTATTCTTAAGTCACTGTTCTTAGAAAAGACAGGGTTTGTTCATGATCACCTGTGTCCACATTTCTCCATTCAAGAAAACCTCAAGGAAAGAAATAATTAACTTGTGTGTTACACTGAGAGATTCTAAAAATGACAGAGGAATTTGTACCTCGTTTCTAATCTTAAAACTGAATATAGCTATAAGGACCATACTCTTATCTATATACTATATATTCAGCACACATATTACAATTGATAATATAAAATCAATCTACTCATACATTAAATTCATATAAAACCACAAAGAAAGATTAGAGTCTTTCTATTCACTGAAAATCATCATAACTCAGCACATTTCTAATACATTGTCTTATCCAGGCAATTACTTTTCATTAGACCTTGGGACATCTCCTTCTCACAAAAACAGACTTAGGTAAACACTTTGGTACATATTGTAAACCTTAGGTTAGCAATTTCAGAGTAAAAAAAATCCTGAACTCACTCTGCCTTTTAAAATAAGACAAAATGGTTGTCCCTTAGGCTCATGTCCATACTCCTATATAGGCCTTATACTTTCTTCATACCCAATAGTTCTGACAAATCCCCCCCCTTCTTCCCACGTTAGTCAAGAATCCCCTTAAGACCTAACTGGGAGAAGGTCGGAAGAATTTTCATGTTCATCAATATTTTATCCGAGTCTTTTGTTGCATCATAAAGACAATCCTGGAAAAGTATATTATCACAGAGATCCTGTGTCCAATGGTTTTAGCATATAAGAAAATGCAAAACTTGGCACCAATCATGCCATTATTGCTGTGACTTTGTTCTCATGCATAATGTACCAATTTGGTTCCTCTCCCAAGCTAAAATTGTGATATCCGGTATCTTCATCCAATGAATGTCCTTGGATCCAATTTCGCTAAGATTTTTGAAGTACAATCTTCTTATTTATTATTCACAATCCTGGGACATCTGAAACATGGATGTAGATTCGGGTTGATGATTAGTTCCGTCTTCAATTGGACCTCTCGGATCAACACCATCCGCACGATATCTGTATCTTTGTTGTCATCATCATCGCCAGGAATCACGTCTAGTTCCGCCCGTCCTTTTTCTATAAAAGAAAATTAAAGTATGAATACATATTCTTTAATCTTTTGAGATGTATAGTTTCCCTAGCATTGCTATGTAAAATGCTTTGCAAGGAAACACCAGAATCGTAACATCTGTGAACTGAGAGAAATCAGATTAACGCATCCTTATTCATTCTCTTATTCAGCATCATCATCTATGATTCTCAGTTGTGATCTCAGATGACATACTCGCAATTGATTTACATGGACCCATTTCTCGATGAAACCATCTTTGGTATGAATTTTCACCTTATAAACTACAGGTGATATTTTATCAATTACATCATACTGACCTTTCCATGATGGGAGAATTTTTCTTTCTTTTACCCGATCCCGGGCAAAGTTATAGAGATACACTCTGTAGATATTGTAGGGGTTGATGGGCCGTTTCAACAATGATTTTCTCACCCTGTACAAAACTTCTAAAGTTTTGAAGTGCCCAGACTGTGGCTAGTAAAGCTTTTTCACAGTCACTAAACTTTATTTCTACTGGTGACAGTGATTAACTTGCATAAGCTATAACTTTATGCAATTTATCCTGTTTTTGGCCTAGGACAGCACTAATACTAAGATTTGTAAAACCAGTTTCCAGATAAAAGGGTTTACCCCCTCTGGATAAGCTAGACATGGGGCTTGGGTGAGTCTCCTTTTAAGCTCAGACATAGCTTGTTCCTGATCCTCCCCCTATGTCCAGGGTACACCTTTCTTTAACAATGTCAGCAACGGTTTACTAATCTCCGCATAGTTATCAATGAATTTACGGGAGTAATTCATCATTCCCAGGAATGATCTTAGTTCACTGATATTGGTGGGCGTTTTAGACTTCATAACAGCTTCCACCTTTTTCTTCTGGGGATTCAGGCCTTCACAGGTAACCTCATGTCCAAAGAAATTTACCTTAGTTCGACACCACTGGGCTTTCTGTAAAGAAATTTTCACACCTGCCTCTTTCGACTGATTCAGTACATGCCTAATTTCTTGGATATGCTGGTCAAATGAAGTACTTTTCATCAAAATGTCATCTACATAAGTTAAATTTCCTCTTTCTGTGGCATCAGGCATAGCCTTATGTAAAAATACCGCAAATTCATGACCTGAATTTATGTACCCGAAACGGTAGTCTAGTCCAGGCAAACTGTTCTTTACCAAAAGTAAAGGCCAATTTGTATTGATCTTCAGGACTCACTTTGATGGTCCAATATCCCTGAGCGCAATCTAAGGTGGTAAAGATCCTAGCGCCTTGCATTTGTACCAAGCATTGGTCTATATATGGCACGGGCCAGCCGGACATATATACACGTTTATTTAGCTGACGAAGATCAGCACATAAACGCCATTGACCATTCGGTTTAAGAATTCCAAGAATAGGATTATTATAAGAACTGTGCACTGGTCTTATAATACCTCTCTCCTTGAGATTTTGGATTATTTCCGCTAGCGAGTCGTAACAAGCTAGTGGAAGACGATATTGCTTAAACGGGAGGTGCCTCAGGATCAGTCTGGATCCTGGCAATGTGTATGTCAGTCAGACCACAATCAAAGGAATCTTTAGCAAAGATATCCTTGAATTCTAAGAGAACTTCCTTTAGTTGTTGTCGCTCTGGGTCATTGGAGCATCCATCAGCTAATGAGATTTGTTGCTGGACCATTTCCATAAACCCTGGGAAAACTTCTGGTTGACCTATTTCATAGGTTTCCTCCAACCTGTCAGTGAGGTCATGATTTGACTTACCTGCTTTTTCAGCAAACTCATGATATTCCTGGGCTTCCTGCTCATTGATTGTATGATCAAAGGTAAGGGAGGATTCCTCTACCTTACAGGTACCTTCTTCAAGATTAAAAGGATATACTGAACTAATGGTGAACAATCCTTCAGGAGAAGAATAAAATGTTTGTTCAACCAATTGTTCTTCTGTTAGATACGATTCAGGTATTAGGCCAATAATTACATTCTGAAACCCAAAAGTATAATAATCTGAATCTAATGCCATACCAATGATAGTGTCTTTAGACAAATGAACTTCATTTGGCATACCATTATTCACAATTATTTGGGTTTTAAAGGTTTGTAAATTCACCATAGGGGTATGATTTACTGAAATACCTAATTGTTGCATTCTGTTTGATAGGCATATCAATGCATCACAATTCTTTAATTTTTGGCCTTTTGACACCTGAATGGGTAACAGGAAATTATTAGTACCTGGAGGGATGATTATATCTCGTGGCACTAATACACTGACTGCATAAGGCAGTATCTGGGATGACTTGAGTGCTTCATGTTCATCCATAAAACCATCAGGATTCCCTTTTAATCTTGTCCACAATGTGGAATTCACTATATCCACATGGATGGCAAAACGATGTAAAATATCGTTGCCAATGTACATGGGATATCTGGGTTCATCAAGCACCAGGAATAAATGAGTAGCCGATTTTCCTGCAATAGAAATGGTTAATATACATTTTGCAATTATATTATGATCATCAGAATCATTATCTAAGTCATGTATCCAATTATCTTGTGGATTTGGATATCGAATCACTTTAGAATTGGCCACTTGATTTAGTAGATCCCTACTAATATAACTATTTTCATGGCGCAAATCCAATTTAGCCCTCTTAGTTCTTCCTAAGTCATTCACCTGTACTGGGAAGAACATCTCATCATCCACCTTTTCCATTCCCACTAGGAATTGTTCGTGACCATTAAACCCAGTAGGGTCAGTAGTTTCTGGGTGTAGGTGGATTGTAAGAACATCCCCTTCCAAACAGACATCTTTTACTCGTTCAGGAGACACACATATGGTGTTATCTTCCTGTTCACCTATAGTGGAATTTGGAGTGATTTGCAGGAAAGAGACATCAGGGACTTGGCTATTTCGGAAATGTACCTCAATGGAATCCGGCCTTTCCTCTATCACATGGCAGTTACGCCTATTGTGATAGGATTGTGATTGTTCATAATTAATGGGCATCCTCACTTGAGACCATATCACCTTATTAACAAAATCAATAACTGGGACTTAATCTTTTCAGGAAATCGATGCCAATAATTAATCTATCAATGGGCATGTCCACGATCAATGTAGGATGGCTAATTACTTTATTTCCTACTTTAAAATCCAGCCAAGCTTTACCTAAAACCTTGAGGGCATTGCCTGAGACACTTACCAGGTTAGCATTAAAACTTTTTAACTTATACCTGTTAGAAGATACATCCTGCAATTGTACTTTAAAGATAATAAAGTTGCTTGGCTACCTGTATCTATCAAGGCTATTATTGGTGGGAAATTATCAAATAATTCAACTTTCATATAATATCTATTATCTATTTCCTGTATGGAACAAAGATATTTGGAATGATTATTGAAATTGTTTTCCTGCTTGGCAGTTATACTTGTCCTCGACTCCTCCTCCTTCCTTTTATTAGCAGGATCGTATGCCTTCTTCTGTGCAGCTGAAGACTTTGTGTGCTGTAAGACAGAACAAACAGGTTTCCCCTCCCCCTTGCCATGTGGCTTTGTAAGGGTTAAATTCTTTTTAAAGGGAAAGACAATTATATTAGATTGCTCCACTTTACATACATTTAAGTCATCAACCTCTGCAACATTTGACATACTTACCTGCTTCTCCCCCTTTATATTTGGGGAGGATTCTCTACAGGAGGGGTTACCCCTAAAAAAGGATTTTTAGGGTTAGCAGTGATTGTTTTAGACAATTCCTCCATCCGCTGCATCAACATACCAAACTGATTTTGGATTTGATCCATTCGATCATATAGGTTACTTCTCTTTCTCCCATAATCTTTGGGAGATTGATTTTGGTACCGATATGATTGTGATCTCCCAGAACCATCTGACTCAGAACCACTTTGAGCCCTTTCTGGCCTACGTTGATATCCCCTATAATAATTATTTTGATATCTTTTAAAAGGAGGGAACCGTCTATTTCTAAACTCCTTCTGTTGGTTTGGGTTCTTTTCAGCAACATTTGGACCCTTATTCCCATCTGGCCTAGGCTGAATTTTATTTGGCTGGGAAGGTCTAGGAGTTTTTAACACATCAGCATAACTTCTTTTAGGGCTTTCAAATTTTCCCTGATCTCTTTTTATGTGAGTTTCTGCTATTTCCTCACTCGCTCTTTTAAATTTTCTATCAGGAGACTCATCACAATTTTGTATTGCAGCGTACAGAGTTGTACTCTCAGTGAGTCTTTCTGGGATGGTAATCCCTGGCCAAAATAAATTTTATTTTATTGGGCAAAGCGTCATAAAATAACTGGATGAATTCACTACCTTCAAAATTGGGATCTTTTTCGGATAAACTATAGGCATTTTTGAGGACTGACAAAAATTCCCTGGGACTTTGATTATGTCTACATTTCAGGGTAAATAAGGCCCTCCTTGCAGCAGTAGCGGACTTATAGGGACCAAATTCAGTTTTTATTTCTGCGACCACATCTGACCAAGAATCCCTACCCATATCTCTAAGGGAATTAAAGAAATACCGGTGTTTTGGTTCGAATACCCAGGTAATAAATTCAAGTTTCTGTATGTCCTGTTCTAAATGTAAAGTTTTCATGGCCTCCTCATATATTTCCAAATGACTTATTATGGAGGGTGATCCCTTTTTAGCAAACTGACCCACAGTTTCCTTGAGAAACTTGATCACTTTAGTAGTGTCTATCATGGGTTGATAAGATCTCTGTACTGAACTTTTAGAGGACCTAGGAGGTGAAATCGGTCTTAATTTAGGAAGAGAATGTTCTCTCAGAGCCATTAGCTCTTCTCCATTAAAGGGGTTGTCATATTTACTTTCTGCATCTGATTCCCCCCTGGAATATTTTACCTTCACAATTGAAGAGGGTCAAGATCCCGGTTATCTAACTCTGTTTGTAAATTTCTATTGTCCTTATACAACTTTTTACATTCCTCATCTAGATCCACCATAGACAATTGACATTTAGACAGTTCATTAGTAGCCTGACTTAATTTCCATTCCAGAGTCCTAATAACCTCTTGCTGTTGATTGTCTCTGTCATTATATTCTGATAATTTAGCAGACCATTGTGCTAATTCACCAGAAACCATGGCCGCCTTATTTTCCATTTCAGATAGATCTTTTTGAAATTTATCAATTTCATATGCCTGTTCAACATTTTTATATTTTGCTTTTTCTAATTGCTTTGCTATTTCAACAACTAAATATACAAATTCAGGCCAAGATTGAAGGATTAATGAATCCTTATCTTTCTTATGTTTAGCTTGGGAAATGTGACAGAGATAATCAGCAAACCGGGATTTATCAGACCAGACATCATCTGCATATTCTACAGCTCTCTTTTCCAATTCAACCCTCCAATCCTTTAACTCTCTCTTAATATCCAACCTGTCATGCATATGACCCATCACAATATATTCAATTAATTCTTGAGTCTTTCTATCATGCATATCAGTCTTTACCACTGCAGCAGCAGCCTGCATGCCTTGGCTAGCCTCGCCTATTGTTCTCAGACATATTTTTACTTGTTGCACTACAAGTACCACAATAACTTTATCAAATATATATTTTGCACCCCAAAATTTTGTTTCTATTACAAGCAGATCTCGGTGGGACCTCCAGATTAATGTCGGAATATTTATGCTGTCTCCGATTGACAGTCTATATTATTTATGTGAATAAATTAAAATCTGTAATAAAGGAGATTCTAACTTATTATCATAAATATCAAGCTAAAACAAGCTCGTGATCTGCGTTGAATTGAAGACAAAACCCAGTTACAGACAAAATATATATGTAATTTATTAATACAATTTATAGTGCAAAATAATATATATAATAAAATTGGCGATAATAAAATTCAATCAATGATATGCAAAATAGTGATAAAGACAAAAATAATTGAGAACATATATATATACACAATTATGCCTTCTTATAATGATACCCCTCAATTATATTTAAAATCAATTTAATACTTGATTTCTCTCAGCCGACAAATGTCCGATTAAACCCAAATCTGGTTTATCTTTTATCTATACAAATATATATATATATATATCAACCATACTGGTCTAGAACTGAATTCAATTCCTTGGAGATAATACCGTGTTTTCACTAGTATATTTTCAATCTCCCTGTATTGGATTAATTTTCAGGATGATGCTGCAGGTACACCCCAATCTTATTCCAAAACAGATACTATACACAAAGTATGGTTAATTGAATATATATAGATATGTATTATATTAATTAATTATCCTATAAAATATAGGTAAGGTTATACTATACCAAAATGTCAGCTAGCAGAAATCAGTTTCAATGGTTCTAAGATGGCTGCCTCCAATGACTGAAAAGGTGGTCAGGGCTGGATCTGGTCTTTTGAATGATGGTCAGAGAGAGAGCTAGAGAGCTCTAGAGATCGATCCTTTCTGTCAGCCCATACCATCTTTTTATCCTATCTTAGAAAGGGCTTGGCCAAGTTTTATCATTAACTAGTGACCTCACTTTATAATCAATAGAACCTCCCTCTAGTATTTTACCCTAACACTAGATGGCACTAGTACTTCCATACAAAAGTCGAAGCACTCACTTCATTCTTTATTTATATACTAGCAATTAATGTTATCTAAGGTTTCAGACAAAACCTTGAGAAGATCTTGAATAGACAATGACTTTTATACTTAGTCAACCACCTTGTTTATCCTTAAATCTTTTGACCAGACCTAATTAAATCAAGATAAACATGACTATCTTAAGTCATTGTTCTTGGAAAGACAGGGTTTGTTCATGATCACCTGTGTCCACATTTCTCCATTCAAGAAAACCTCAAGGAAAGAAATAATTAATTTGTGTGTTACACTGAGAGAGATTCTAAAAATGACAGAGGAATTTGTACCTCGTTTCTAATCTTAAAACTGAATATAGCTATAAGGACCATACTCTTATATATATACTATATATTCAGCACACCTATTAAAATTGATAATATAAAATCAATCTACTCATACATTGATTAATATAAAACCACAAAGAAAGATTAGAGTCTTTCTATTCACTGAAAATCATCAGAACTCAGCACATTTCTAATACATTGTCTTATCTAGGCAATTACATTTCATTAGACCTTGGGACATCTCCTTCTCACAAAAACAGACTTAGGTAAACACTTTGGTACATATCGTAAACCTTAGGTTAGCAATTTCAGAGTAAAAAAAATCCTGAACTCACTCTGCCTTTTAAAATAAGACAAAATGGTTGTCCCTTAGGCTCATGTCCATACTCTTATATAGGCCTTATACTTATGGACTTTATTCATACCCAATAGTTCTGACATCGCATATTAATTGAGATAACTAGAATAATGACAAATATTAGAATTTCGTCAAAATCGAATCTGGCACCTCCCGCTCATCACTAATAAGGATGTGATGAACCCCTCTGGCAGACCTACTGTCTCCAGGATGGGTTCACGACTACAATCGTTGTCAATCTATTCCTTTTTGCAGTGCATTGTTGATGAGATTCCACAGTGTCTGAGAGATACGAATGACCTTTTGAAGAGAATTAAAGTGTTAGATTGCAATAAACTATTCAACTTGTGTAGCTTGGATGTACAAAGTCTCTATACTCGTGTTGAGCAAATTGAAGTTAACAAAGTGCAATTTGATCCAAATTTCAGGAAAATTTTCATTTCCCATGAAGCCAAATTTCCTCGTGCATTGTGGTAATGAATGCATTTTTCCTAAAATGGAGTTTAAATATATAATGGGATTCAATGAAATCCACAATAGACTACCTCAAAAGGCGTAAACTGAAGGTTTTACCATGGCCTTCACATTCCCTGATCTAACCTTCATTGTAGATAGATCTCAAAAGAGCATAGTATAAAAGACGGCCCAAGAATCTCACAGAACTGGAAGACGTCTATGTCACAGTTGTTACATTTGGCTGTGACCTTCTGTCTATTCTCTCGCTGCAGCTCCGTTCCTGTGTGTTGCGGTTCTTTATGGGTTAACTCCCCTGTGTGCCTATTAGGAGTTAATCCTCTGTCTGCTCCATGGGTGTGGCCTCTCTGCTGCACTCATGGAACCTGTATATAAGGCTGAGGTTCCTCAGTTCTGTGTCAGCTCTCCTGGTGTGTGTTGTCTTGTCCTGCTCCTAGTTTGTACTCACTCTCCTATGCTGCTGACCCATGGGATCCGTGTCTGTCTGTCTGTGCTCTGTGGGTTTCCTACTTGTTCATTCCAGTCCTCTTTCCTGTGTTTTGTTATCTGTTCTGCCAGTTATGTTTTAGTCACCAAGTTTGTATTAATGTCTCTGTTCAGCAAGGCCTTGCTGCACCTTTCTTTGCAGCAGAGTGCCATGGGCAAGGCCATGCAGTTTAACTGCCAGTGGAGCAAGTCCTTCTCTGCTCATTGTCACTCCTGTTTCCTTGCTATGAACTTCCGTTTTAGTTGCCTGCTTGTATTTGCCTGTTTGTTATGTTTGCCTATGTACCGTCGGTACCTTCTGGTACCTGTTGTCCGTTTGCTCCTGTTGTCACTGTCTAGTTCACACTCCAGAGTGGACCCTGGCAACTCCCTGTGGCAAAGCCTAACCCTACCATCTGGGGCCCTAGTGAATACCAGGAGTTGCTTAGTCACGCCCCTCTGGAGTATTACTAGACAGTGGCGCAGTGGGGGTTTTCCTCCCACTGTGCGGACATTACATAGAGCTCTCTATTTCCCTGTGTTTCCCTCCTTGGATTCTGTTTGTACAATAAACTTTTGTGTGTCTGTACCTGAGTTCCGTTTGTTTATTGCTTGACGACACGGAGGTCTCTCCTGGGACCTCCAACTCGTGACAGTCTACCAGGAGAATGGAGGAAAATTCCCCAAACAAGTAATGATAGACTCATGGCTGCTCCAAAAAGCATTTACAAGCTGTGATACTAACCATGCAGGGGCCCACAGTTTTTCTTCTAGCCCCTTTCCTTTTTTCGGCAATTGAAAATGTAAAAGGTGAAAATAAAATAAATGTTTTTGCTTAAGATACAAAGGGAATGTGTCATTTTTAACTTCATGATTTTTTGGAGATCATTTCATCTTCAACTTACTTAATCTGTTTACAGCAGTTTGACCAGGGTGCCGAGTTTGCAGTTGTGTTAGGGTATTCCGTTATAGGTCTGGTTTCCGTTATGCAGGAAGGAAAACAAAGTCCTGGTATGCTTACACATAGAAATCTATTATGATGGATCAGATCAGAATGCCTCTTAAAGGCTTCCATTTGCATTCTGTCCAGGAATTCCGTTATATTCCGTTATAACTTGTTTTCATTTCACAAAACTAAATCTTTCTTTTTTCTTCAGACAGTGACATCTGCCAGAAATGTCCTGAAGATCAGTGGCCAGATCCAGGAAAAACAAGATGTCTTCCTAAAGTCTATGAATTTCTCTCATATAAAGAAGATACCGTGGCTTCAGTCTTCTCTATAATTGTGATTCTCTGCTGTGCTATAACCTTCTACATCATAAGAAAGTTCATCTTACATTGGGACACTCCTCTAGTAAAGGCCAATAACCGGACAGTGAGCTTCATCCTCCTGGTCTCCATCATGTTGAGCTTCCTCTGTGTCTCTTTCTTCCTTGGTTGTCCAGTAGACATAACCTGTAAGATGAGACAAACATCCTTTGGCATTTTCTTCTCAGTTGCACTCTCTTCAGTTTTGGCCAAGACTATCATGGTCTGCATTGCTTTCAAAGCCACCAAACCAGGCAGTTCCTGGAGGAAGTTGGTGGAGATCAGATTGTCCTATTATGTGGTGGTGATATGTTCCTTCATACAAGTGAAGATCTGTGCTATTTGGTTGTCAGTCTCTCCTCCATATCAGGAGTTTGACCACCACTCTTATCCTGGGAAGATCATCATTCAGTGTAATGAAGGCTCAGATATCTGCTTCTACTCCATGTTGGGTTATCTGGGGCTCCTGGCAGCTGTAAGCCTTGTTCTGGCTTTCATGGTGAGGACATTACCGGACAGTTTTAATGAGGCCAAGTACATCACCTTCAGCATGCTGGTGTTCTGCAGCGTCTGGATCTCCATGATCCCGGCTTATCTGAGCACAAGGGGAAAGAACATGGTGGCTGTGGAGATATTCGCCATATTGTCCTCATCTGCTGGAATATTAGCCTGTATATTCTTCCCTAAATGTTATATCCTAATAAGGAAACCTGAGCTGAACTGCCGAAACCAATTAGTAAAAAAGTAAATTTAATTTAGTCACAATGAAGGATATACTGTACAATGCATTCAGAAAGCCTTCAGACCCTTTCACATTTTCTGATTTTATGTTGTGGCCTTAGAGTATAATATATATATATATATATATATATATATATATATATTATATATATACAGTCATGTGAAAAATTAAGACACCCTTTGAAAGCATGTGGTTTTTTGTAACATTTTTAATAAAAGGTTATTTCATCTCCGTTTCAACAATACAGAGAGATTAAAGTAATCCAACTAAACAAAGAAAACTGAAGAAAAGTCTTTTCAAGATCTTCTGTAAATGTCATTCTCCAAAAATGCCTATTCTAACTGAGGAAAAAGATAGGACACCCTCACATGTATTCCCTCTTAAATTGGCTCAGATCTCACACAGGTATATCACACCAGGTGCACATAATTAGTAGATCGTTACTCTGCATGTTGAATGAGGCTTGCCCTATTTAAACCTCAGACATTTAGTTTGGTGTGCTCCTGACTGTTGAAGTGAGAGTGAGCACCATGGTGAGAGCAAAAGAGCTGTCAGAGGACTTCAGAAAAAAGATTGTAGCAGCCTATGAGTCTGGGAAGGGATTTAAAAAGATCTCAAAAGATTTTGAAATCAGCCATTCCACTGTCCGGAAGATAGTCTACAAGTGGAGGGCTTTCAAAACAACTGCCAACATGCCCAGGACTGGTCGCCCCAGCAAGTTCACCCCAAGAGCAGACCGCAAGATGCTAAAAGCGGTCTCCAAAAACCCTAAAGTGTCATCTCGAGAACTACAGCAGGCTCTGGCTACTGTTGATGTAGAAGTACATGCCTCTACAATCAGAAAGACACTGTACAAGTTTAACTTGCATGGGAGGTGTGCAAGGAGGAAACCTTTGCTTTCCAAGAGAAACATCGAGGCCAGACTGACATTTGCCAGAGATAAAGTTGACAAAGACCAGGACTTCTGGAATAATGTTCTTTGGACAGATGAGTCCAAAATTGAATTATTTGGACACAACAGCAGAGGACATGTTTGGCGTAAACCAAACACAGCATTCCAAGAAAGAACCTCATACCAACTGTGAAGCATGGAGGTGGAAGTGTCATGGTTTGGGGCTGCTTTGCTGCAGCAGGACCTGGTCAGCTCACCATCATAGAATCCACGATGAATTCTACTGTGTATCAGAAGGTGCTTGAAGAACATGTGAGACCATCAGTTAGAAAATTAAAGCTGAAGCGGAACTGGACCATGCACATGACAATGACCCAAAACATACTAGTAAATCAACCAAAGATTGGCTGAAAAAGAAGAAATGGAGAGTCCTGGAATGGCCAAGTCAAAGTCCAGATTTGAATCCCATGGAGATGCTGTGGGGTGACTTGAAAAGGGCTGTACGTGCAAGAAACTCCCTCAAACATCTCACAGCTGCAACAGTTCTGCATTGAGGAGTGGGGTAAAATTTCCTCAGACCGATGTCGAAGACTGGTAGATGGCTACAAGAACCGTCTCACTGCAGTTATTTCAGCCAAAGGAGGTAACACTCGCTATTAGGGGCAAGGGTGTCCTATCTTTTTCCTCAGTTAGAATAGGCATTTTTGTAGAATGACATTTACAGAAGATCTTGAAAAGACTTTTCTTCAGTTTTCTTTGTTTAGTTGGATTACTTTAATCTCTCTGTATTGTTGAAACGGAGATGAAATAACCTTTTATTAAAAATGTTACAAAAAACCACATGCTTTCAAAGGGTGTCCTAATTTTTTCACATGACTGTGTATATATATATATAAAGGGTTTTCCCTATCATTCTGCACACAATACTCCATAATGAGAAAGTGAATGCAGACTGTTCACAATTTTTTCAAATTGTTGAAAAGACATAAACATAAGTATTCAGAACCCGCTTATTTGAAGCCCCTTTGACAGTGATTCCAGCCTCCAGTCTTCTTGCGGATCATGCCACAAGATTTGCACCCCTGATTCTCTGCAATTCTTCTCTGAAGATATTCTCAAGTTCTGTAAGGTTAGATGGGGGCCATTGGTGGACAGCCTTTTTCAGGTCTCTCCTGAGATGTTTGATTGGGTTCAGGGCTTTAGCTGAGCCACTCAAGGATATTACAGAGTTGTCTCTAAGCCGCTCCTATGTATGCTGTCTTAGCTGTGTGCTTTAGGGTCATTTTCTTGTTAGAAGGTAAACCTTTGGCCCAGTCTGATGCAGAACACTCTGGGTCAGGTTTGGTCATTTAGCTTTTTCTCAAAACTGAGCAGTCTCCCTGTCCAACCACTAAAAAACACCCTCCAACATGTTGCTACTACCACCATGCTTCACTGTAGGGATGGTATTGGGCAGGTGATGGACAGTGCCTTGTTTCCTCCAGACAGGATGATTAGAATTGAGGGCCAAAAAGATCAATCCTGGTTTCATTAGACCAAAAAAAATATTATTTTTTAAAGAGTCTTTTAGGTGCTTTTTTTTTGCAAACTCCAGATGGCCTTCATGTGTCTTTTACTGAGATGAGGCTTCTTTCAGGTTACAAATGGAGAAGTGCTACAGTGATTGTTGACCTTCTGGAACTTTCTCCATCTGCACACAGGATTTTTGAAGCTCAGCCAGAGTGATTATTCATCTCTATTATCAAGGCTCTTATACCTCGATTATCTAGTTTGGTGGGGTGGCCATCTGTAGGAAGAGTCCTGCTTTTTTTTATTAACTTCTTCTATTTAAGAATTATGGTGGCCACCATGCTCTTTTAAACTTTCAGTACAACATAATTTTTTTGGTCCTCGACTTCTCTTCTCCAGATCTGTGCTCCACAAATCCAGAAAGGCCGGACGCTGGAGGTAGGCCTGCATGAGGGGTTTGGCTCCGGGGCCGAGGAGTGGCTAGGAAGAGTTAGGATAGTGAGGGGATGGAGTCGCGCGGGTGGGGGCGGAGCTTCAAGAGGGGGCGGATCCAACTGACTGACGCCATTTCGGGAGAAGAGGAGCAGGAGAGCGGACATCTCGGCATCCTGTCCAGCTCCTAGCTTAACATGTCGGGTGTCGAGGAAGTCCTGGAGAGGCTGCGGGCAGCGGCGGAGGTCCGTGGTCAAGGCTGGCTTGAAGACAAGGTAGCCGTCTTGTTACAGGGGGAGGCGGCAGGTGCAGTTTGCCCGCCGTTAGAGGACAAACGGCCGCGGCAGGCTAGGCCGCCGACGCGCCTGATTGAGGAGGACACCCCCAGAGTCCAGCGCTGGGTTAGGAGCCCCTCTAGGGACCCTCTGGGCAGTGGGGGACACTCTCACGGCTCCGGAGGAATCCACATGCACGGCGCGACTCAGTGAAGGGAGGGGGGCGGCCCCCTTCATCGCGTGCGGCTGCAGACGGCGAGAATGTGGGACCAGGTACTGCAGCTCCCCTCCTAGGCCTGGGGGAGGCCTGCTCGACGTGGGAGAGCAAGTGGAGCGAGGGAGTCTGCGGGGCTGTGCACCGGGAGACGGAGAGATTCAGGTGCAAAGGCCCCTTATGGGATGACGGACAGCCGGCGGCTGGTCTTAATGAAGAGATCGAGTGAGCAGATGGCAGGGGCTGAACAAGACGCTGGCCAGCCCTGAGAGTGCTGTGTCACGGGCTGCAGTGGACGGTTACCAGAAGCGGGGTCCAGATGGTGTGCGATCGGAAGTGGAAGCGGCAGGAATACGGATCAACGGCTGCGGGGTTCACAGCACCCGGGCAGCCAGGTGAGGCAATCTTGGGGACACTGTTTACATTATTGCAAGGTGTGGGGTTGGGGGCCAGCGGGGGTGGTCAGGCTGATTTATTTGGTGGTTTGGGGCGGTTACTGTGCTGGGTTGGCTGGTTTAGGGCAAGGCGGGTCAGGCCTTTGCAAGCTGGGGGATTGGGGAGGGGAAGCGAGGTTGAAGCGGTGGCTGGGGGATCTGGGCAGGTTTTGGGGGGGATGGGCCCCGGGGTGGGGGCGAGTGGGGAGGGGGGTTTCATATGGGGCCGTATTTAAGTAGGTACCCGGATAGGGTTGGGGCGGAGGGGGTTTGAGGAGGGGTTTGTGATTCCGTCTTGTCATGAGGATGCGGGGGGTGGAAGAGGTAAGAATTTGAGGTCAGCTTTGATGCACCCGGAAGTGGTGTCTCAGACACTAGCTAAGGAGGTGAGTTTGGGGAGAATGTATGGGCCGTTTGTGGAGTTACCTTTGGGGAACTTGGTGGTTTCTCCGTTGGGGGTGGTTCCGAAGAAGGAGCCGAATGCTTTTCGGCTGATTCACCATTTAGCTTTCCCAAAGGGGTCGTCGGTGAATGATGGGATTGATCTGGAATTGTGTTCGGTTGTTTACACCTCGTTTGATACGGCGGTTAGTTGGGTTAGGAAGTTGGGGCCGGGTGCGCTGTTGGCAAAGGCGGACATTGAGGCCGCATTTCGCTTATTGTCGGTTCATCCGGATAGTTTGCACTTGTTGGGATGTTTTTGGGAGGGGGGGTATTTTGTGGACAGGTGTTTGCCGATGGGGTGTTCGATCTCTTGCGCTTATTTGAGAAGTTTAGCTCCTTCTTGGAATGGGTGGTGAAGGATGTGGTGGGGTGTTAGTCGCTCATTCATTATTTGGATGACTTCCTTTGTTTGGGGCCGGCGGGTTCCAGGATGTGTGGGTTGCTGTTGGCCTCGTTGCAGTCGGTGTTTAGGGAGTTAGGGGTGCCGTTGTCGGCAGAAAAGACGGTTGGCCCCACTACACAGTTGTGTTTTTTAGGCATAGTGCTGGATACGGTTCAGATGGAGTGTAGGTTACCTGAGGACAAACTGGTTGATGTGAGGGCTGCAGTGCAGTCGGCGAGGGTGGGGCCAAAGATTCATTTGAAGGAGTTGCAATCCTTGTTAGGGAAGTTGAATTTTGCTTGTAGGATTATTCCGATGTGGATTTGTACGAGGATGGGGCGGCGACGGAGGCTGCCAGATTGGGGTTGGGGGACGAGGTGATTAAGAAGATTGGGCGGTGGGAGTCGGCCCGTTTTAAGTTGTATGTGTGTCTGTGGGGCTTGTGAGTTGGGGTTGGAGGGCGCAGTGGTTTTGTTTGTGTTTTCGTTCTCGTTTTTCTTGTTGCAGGTTGTGAGGCGGCGTTAGTCTGGATCCTGGGACATTCGTTCATTTTTTGGGGTGCTTTGCGAGCGGATGTGAGGCCCAACGGGCGGCAGTTGGGGATAGGACGGGATGAGGCGGTGGTGAGATGGATTGGACGCAGGGGAATGTTGTGGGGGAGTGTGATGGGTGATGTTCATAGGCATGCGAGGTTGGATAGGGCCCCGGATATTCTGGTGCTGCATGTGGGTGGTAATGACTTGGGGGTGAGGTCTTGTCGGGATTTGATCAAGGATATCAAGTTTGACTTGTTGCGCTTGTGGTCCTTGTTTCCTGGGATGATCACGGTTTGGTCAGATTTGGTGTATAGGCAGTCATGGCGAGAGGCCAGGTCGTTTGAGAGGGTGGATAAGACAAGGGTGAAGGTGAACAGGGCTGTGGGTAAGTTTGCGGCCAGGAATGGGGCGGTGTGGTTCGGCATGTGGAGTTGGAGGCGGTACAGGAGGATTTGGAGGGCTGATGGTGTTCATTTGAACGCGGTGGGGATTGACTTGTGGTCTTTGGGCCTGCAGGGAGGCATTGAGAGGGCGCTTTGCATGTGGAGGAACGCGCAGGCTTGAGGGAGGAGTCAAGCCGCGCGTTGTTGGCAGGGGAAGGTCATAGAAGCTGGTGGTCTTGAATGGTGTGGAAAATGGGAGGGCCCCCAGGAGGGGGGCTGGACTCTCATAGTTGGGGCATTTTTGGTTCGTTCAGAGAGGCGTCCATCAGTTGGTGTCTCCGAGCTGGAGTTTTGCGGCTGGAGGCAAGATGGAAGTGCCGGGTTGGCGTGTTTATACATAAGATGTGAAGAAATTTGGGGCTTCTATGACCTCCCTCGTCAGGAGGTATGGAAAAGTATTGTTATATATTTATATATATATATACATATATGTTATGTATTTATTTATTTATTAATAAACGGCTGCTGTGGCCGATTTAATCCAACTCGGACTGTGTGTATTCATTTAAGGGCGTGAGAGGTTGGGGGTAAAAAGGGGGAGTTTTTATGTGGAGTAAGTAGGCCCCGGGGAATGCACAATAACCCATTCAAGTGTGTGAGCTCTACAGGCAGTTCTTTTGAGACCTTATATACAATCGGCTGCCTATATCTATAGAAAGTCTGACTAAAGGGCCCCAATATTAACAATTGAAATAATTTGGTGGGGAAGATCCTACTATTATAGAAACGCATTAGAATTACCCCTCTTTCATGGAACATTTGGGTTCAATTTAGAACTGTGCACCATATAAGGCATTTTACCATTCCCTACAGGTGGATACACCAGTGCTGCTTTCATTGTATCTAATGAACTTTGTCTCTTTACTTAATTAACTTTGTCGCTACTTGGATACTTTTTACTTAGTCGCTGCCATTATCCCACATGTCAGCTATTATATCTTTTAGCTTATTTGTGCAGTTGCTATTACTGATGTTACGATGCCCTTGTCTAACACTAAGTTATTTATTTAAGGTGGTACTAAAGGTTTTATTGCATTGCTATTTTAATATTGTATTGTATATCACATTATTATCACATTTATTATATCAATTAACCCCCTCAGCCCCGCTAGCTGAAACCCCCTTCATGACCAGAGCACTTTTTACACTTCGGCACTACACTCCTTTCACCGTTTATCGCTCGGTCATGCAACTTACCACCCAAATGAATTTTACCTCCTTTTCTTCTCACTAATAGAGCTTTCATTTGGTGGTATTTTATTGCTGCTGACTTTTTTTTTTTTGTTATTAATCGAAATGTAACGATTTTTTTTGCAAAAAAATGACATTTTTCACTTTCAGCTGTAAAATTTTGCAAAAAAACGACATCCATATATAAATTTTTGCTAAATTTATAGTTCTACTGTCTTTGATAAAAAAAAAAATGTTTTGGGCAAAAAAAAAAATGGTTTGGGTAAAGTTTATAGCGTTTACAAACTATGGTACAAAAATGTGAATTTCCGCTTTTTGAAAGCAGCTCTGACTTTCTGAGCACCTGTCATGTTTCCTGAGGTTCTACAATGCCCAGAACAGTAGAAAAACCCACAAATGACCCCATTTCGGAAAGTAGACACCCTAAGGTATTCGCTGATGGGCATAGTGAGTTCATAGAACTTTTTATTTTTTGTCACAAGTTAGCGGAAAATGATGATGATTTTTTCTTTTATTTTTTTTCTTACAAAGTCTCATATCCACTAACTTGCGACAAAAAATAAAAAATTCTAGGAACTCGCCATGCCCCTCACGGAATACCTTGGGGTGTCTTCTTTCCAAAATGGGGTCACTTGTGGGGTAGTTATACTGCCCTGGCAATTTAGGGGCCCAAATGTGTGAGAAGAACTTTGCAATCAAAATGTGTAAAAAATGACCGGTGAAATCCGAAAGGTTGCACTTTGGAATATGTGCCCCTTTGCCCACCTTGGCTGCAAAAAAGTGTCACACATCTGGTATCGCCGTACTCAGGAGAAGTTGGGGAATGCTGTTTTGGGGTGTCATTTTACATATACCCATGCTGGGTGAGAGAAATATCTCTGGCAAAGACAACTTTTCCAATTTTTTTTATACAAAGTTGGCATTTGACCAAGATATTTTTCTCACCAGCATGGGTATATGTAAAATGACACCCCAAAACACATTCCCCAACTTCTCCTGAGTACGGCGATACCAGATGTGTGACACTTTTTTGCAGCCAGGTGGGCAAAGGGGCACATATTCCAAAGTGCACCTTTCGGATTTCGCAGGCCATTTTTTTACACATTTTGATTGCAAGGTACTTCTCACACATTTGGGCCCCTAAATTGCCAGGGCAGTATAACTACGCCACAAGTGACCCCATTTTGGAAAGAAGACACCCCAAGGTATTCGTGAGGGGCATGGAGAGTTCCTAGAATTTTTTATTTTTTGTCGCAATTTAGTGGAATATGAGACTTTGTAAGGAAAAAAGAAAAAAAGAAAAATCATCATTTTCCGCTAATTGTGACAAAAAATAAAAAATTCTACGGAACTCGCCGTGCCCCTCACGGAATACATTGGGGTTGTCTTTCCAAAATGGGGTCACTTGGGGACAGTAGTATATACTGACCTGCAATTTAGGGGCCCAAAATGTGTAAGAAGTACCTTTGCAATCACAAAATCTGTAAAAAATGCCCTGTGAAATCCGGAAAGGCTGTGCACTTTGGAATATGTGCCCCTTTGCCCACCCTTGGCTGCAAAAAAAGTGTCACACATCTGGTATCGCACGTACTTAGGAGAAGTTGGGGAATGTGTTTTGGGGTGTCATTTACATATAAACCATGCTGGGTGAGAGAAATATCTTGGCAAAAGACAACTTTTCCCATTTTTTTATACAAAGTTGGCATTTGACCAAGATATTTTTCTCACCCAGCATGGGTATATGTAAAATGACACCCCAAAACACATTGCCCAACTTCTCCTGAGTACGGCGATACCAGATGTGTGACACTTTTTTGCAGCCTAGATGCGCAAAGGTGCCCAAATTCCTTTTAGGAGGGCATTTTTAGACATTTGGATCCCAGACTTCTTCTCACACTTTCGGGCCCCTAAAAAGCCAGGGCAGTATAATACCCCACATGTGACCCCACTTTGGAAAGAAGACACCCCGAGGTATTCAATGAGGGGCCTGGCGAGTTCATAGAAATTTTTTATTTTTTTGCATAAGTTAGCGGATATTGATTTTTTTTGTTTTTTTCTCACAAAGTCTCACTTTCCGCTAACTTAGGACAAAAATTTCAATCTTTCATGGACTCAATATGCCCCTCACGGAATACCTTGGGGTGTCTTCTTTCCGAAATGGGTCACATGTGGGGTATTTATACTGGCCCTGGCTTTTTAAGGGGCCCTAAAGCGTGAGAAGAATTCTGGAATATAAAGGTCTAAAAAATGTTTACGCATTTGGTATTCCGTGAGGGGTATGGCGAGTTCATGTGAGATTTTATTTTTTGACACAAGTTAGTGGAATATGAGACTTGTAAGAAAAAACAAAACAAACAAAAAAATTTCCGCTAACCTGGGCCAAAAAAATATGTCTGAATGGAGCCTTGACACAGGGGGGGGTTGATCAATGACAGTGGGGGGAATCACCATATAGATTCCCGGATCCCGGATCACCCCCGTGGTAAGGCTCCATTCAGACGTCCGTATGGATTTTTACGGATCGATGGGATCGGATCCGCAAACACATGCGGACGTCTGAATGGAGCCTTACAGGGGGGTGATCAATGACAGGGGGGTGATCACCCATATAGACTCCCTGATCACCCCCCTGTCATTGATCACCCCCCTGTAGGCTCCATCAGACGTCCGTATGATTTTACGGGATCCATGATCATTGATCCGGATCCTGCAAAACCAACATGCGGACTTCTGAATGGAGCCTTACAGGGGGGGGTTTGGGGGTGACAAATGAAGGCGGTAGGATTCAATGACAGGGGGTGATCAGGAGTGTATATGGGTGATCACCGCCTGTCATTGATCACCCCCCCTGTAAGGCTCCATTCAGACGTCCGCATGTGTTTTGCGGATCCGATCCATGTATCCGTGGATCCGTAAAAATCATACGGACGTCTGAACGGAGCCTGACAGGGGGGTGATCAATGACAGGGGGGTGATCAATGACAGGGGGGGTGATCAGGGAGTTTATAGGGGGTGATCATGGGTGATCAGGGGTTCATAAAGGGTTAATAAGTGACGGGGGGGGTGTAGTGGTAGTGTAGTGTTTGGGTGCGACTTTACTGACCTACCTGTGTCCTCTGGTGGTCGATCCTAACAAAGGGACCACCAGAGGACCAGGTAGCAGGTATATTAGACGCTGTTATCAAAACAGCGTCTAATATACCTGTTAGGGGTTAAAAAAATCAGATCTCCAGCCTGCCAGCGAGCGATCGCCGCTGGCAGGCTGGAGATCCACTCGCTTACCTTCCGTTCCTGTGAGCGCGCGCGCCTGTGTGCGCGCGTTCACAGGAAATCCCGGCCCTCGCGAGATGACGCGTATATGCGTCGTCGTGCGCAGGGCTGCCGCCTCCGGACCGCACATCTGCGTTAGGCGGTCCGGAGGCGGTTAAAGTGACTGATCCCATATCCTAGGTGTGCCCAGTCCTTTTAGTCAAATATTTTTTCTGTTCTATTTAACAGTGGGGTGACACTGTGGGACTGTGAGCACCCTTTTTTGGAGGATCAACACCTCTGTGCATCCTATTCACAACCTGTATTTAGTAGTAAGAAATAGTTGTAGAGCAGCACAATATGGATCTTCTGACGTGTCCGGAATGCATCAGCCGTGGTGGGACCGCCAATCCAACGCCGTCACATAGCCTTTCTCAAGTATACTGGTACAAAATGCATTAAACATATAAATACCCTAATGAGCCCCCCATGTGACAAAATATAACCAATGAGCAAGACATACTACTTAATATCACCTGCGAGTTCATTAAAACCATCGTTGCTGCCAATGGGAATGTTGCTTCAAAAGTCAAATGTACCTGTTATTCATTAGTCCGCCTCCAGCTGCATCTCCACGCTGGCCATACCTGTCGGCGTCTCTATGGACCTACTGCGCATGTCCGTGATGTCATCCCGTCCATGAGTGGGCGGGGCGCCGTCGCCACTGTCAGCCAAAAGGCCGCACTACTCCTTGTACAGGCGCCGCATGTGAACCAATAGACAGCGCTATTCCTGGTCACATGTCAGGCGCATCATAGATCATGTGACCATCACGTGACCCACAAAAGGTCCTAGAGAGCCGAACAAGGTACAACAGTAAATCCAAAGTATAATCAACAATAATATATCATAATAGATGCACCTAAAAAAAGCGCCATCACATATCCCACATAAATCCATATATGGTATATACATTAAGCAGATTATTTAAACAAAAGGCCGATATAGGCCAACTGGATCCATGCATAGAAAAAATTAACACTGACATTATCAACAGGTATTGCCAACAATCGGATGCCAAAGAACACACATCTATGACAAAGAATCAACTTGTACATTAGGAAGCAGATGATCATATAAGTGATGTGCTTAGAAATATTTATATTCTGTAAATACAGAGGTGAAAACAAATATGTATGTATATATATATACACCTTAAAATACCCAGTAAAAAACATGATATACTGAATTGGACCTCAATATTTAAAAAGGTCCTCTATCTATCTGTCTACATTGTTTGCATTAAACTCAATATTCAATCCATGAGGTTGTAGAGCTTGTAAAGAAAAAATCCATTTATTTTTTTTTTTTCTTTCGCACACGTTCCCGTCTCCTCCTCTCTTTGGAGTTGGCCCAGAATCGATGACCCGGAATCTCAGTTGGCTGACAGAGTGTCCACAGTCAGCGAAATGTTTGGCCACCGGCTTGTCCAGCATTTTGCTCCTTATCGTACTTTTGTGTTTGTTGATACGCTCTCTGACCTCCATGGTCGTCTCCCCCACATAGATTAAACTACAGGGACAGACGATCATGTAGATGACAAACTTGGATCGGCATGTGCAGTACTTCCTGATGTTCATTTTTTTTCCACTATATGGGAGAACAAAGGTTTTCCCTTTCAACGTGTTTCCACTGTTACAACAACCCAAGCAAGGGAAATTACCTGTCTTCCTAGGTTTCAAAAATGTCTGACCTCCTTTACTACTTCACCTATGTCGGTCTAATGAGCTTGTCAC